>NC_057864.1:74218381-74370881 GCF_019393635.1 Dromiciops gliroides
AGTCCAAATAGGAAGCTGCCAAGTAGCCCACTAGTATTAGTTCCTTGTCAGTTCTACTACCTCAATTAAAGATGAATTTTATGTCATTTGCTGAGTACTATTTGTGGTACTTGGCCCACATGGAAAAAAAATTCTTACTGCTCTGGTGTTTAACAAATGTTTGCTAAACTGAATATTCATTGAATGGGGGGGTGATCTACTCACCCATTGCCTTTGCACTTTTTACCTTCCATCAAGTGAATGTCTTAGGTGTAGCAGAATTCAGTTGTCCTATGTTAAAGTATAAAACAATAACATGACAAACATTTATTAAATGCCCATTGTGTACAGAATACTGGGGGAAAGACAAAGTTGGGATAAGACATGGTTCCTACTCTCATGGAGCAATCAGTCTAATAGGGGACAGCAGTGAGGGTAGCTTTAACAAACAATAACATATAATAAGTGCATTAGATAGTTGTAAAAGAGAGTTGTATGTGAAATCAGGAGACAGTGATTACTGGTGCATGCATGTGTGTGTGTGTGTGTGTGTGTGTGTGTGAATCAGGGAAGGCTTCCTGGAGGAGATGGCATTTGAATAGATCTTTAAAGGATGGGTAAAAATTCAGCAGGCAAAGAGGGAATAAATGTCTCTGGAGCAGATGGGACAGAAGTGAAAAGGCATGGAGGGATGAGGGACAGCTAATGCCAATGCATGGAGGAGGATTGTTGGGTTTGAGGAATTGCAAATAGGTCAGTGTAGCTTAATCTAAGAGTGCAAGCACATAGAAGAGAGTAAAGTGTGAGAAGATTGGATAGTCAATCAATCAATCAATCAAACAAACATTTATTAAATGCTTTATATGTGTCAGGCACTTTGTTAAGCACCAGAGATACAAAAGGCAGCCCCTGCCCTCAAGGAGCTTACAATCTAATTGTAGAGATAACATGCAAACAAATATATACAAAGCAAGTTATATATAGGATAAATAGGAAATAATTAAAAGAGGGAAAGCCTTGGAATTAAGAGGGGTTAGGAAAGGCTTCCTATAGAAGGTGGGATTTAAGTTGGGACTTAAGGAAAGGCAGGGAGGTTGGTAGTTAAAGTGGAGGAGAGAGAGCGTTCCAGGCAATGGAGACAGCCAAAGAAAATGCCTAGAGCCAAGAGATGAAGTTTTGTTCATAGAACAGCCAGAAGGCCAGTGTCACTGGATAGAAGAATATGTGTTGGGGAATAAGTTGTAATATCACTGGAAAGGGGGGCTGCTAGGTGGTGCAGTGGATAGAGCACTGGCCCTGGAGTCAGGAGTACCTGAGTTCAAATCTGGCCTCAGACACTTAACACTTACTAGCTGTGTGACCCTGGGCAAGTCACTTAACCCCAATTGCCTCACTTAAAAAAATGTCACTGGAAAGGTAGGAAGGGACTCAGTTATGAAGGAACATTTTGTATTTGCTCCTGGAGGCCATAGGGAGCCACTGCAGTTTATGGAGTAGTGGGGAGACATGATCTGTGTTTTTACTTCCAGAAATGGGGTTGGGGTAGGTAGGATTCTTTTCTACTAATGATAGAAGACAAAGAATGGATTTGGGGAGACTTACCTCAGAGGAAGAACCTTCCTACTTGTTCTACAGTTTATTCATTGTCTTCTAAACCGGAATGGAGGGACTCTTCAAGTGGATTCTTATCTCCACCTCCACCTTCTTCATTGTCTCTCTGAGAAAAAAGCAGCAAGACAGGGAGGAGGAAAAGAGCAGGAAGAAATATGAGTGGGCAAATTGTACACCAGGCTCCTTCCTACCCCATAGCCTCTTTAGGAAGGGATGCCTGGAACCCTGTTGTGGACACTCTTCTTTCAGGTTCTCAGAGAACTTTCTCTTTTTCCTTCATCCATTGGCCTTCCCATAGCTTGATGGTGTCCTGCCCTCATCTCCCCTCTGCCCTGGGAATATGGCTCAGAGATGGCACAAAAGAAGCCCTTGGTTCATTGAGCTCTGATCAGAGTTTTCCCTTTCTAGTTACTGTGACTCTGCACTTCCCACCTCCCCAGAATGGTTGAGTCAGTGCAGCCCACCTGATGCATGGAGGATGGTGAGTCACACAGGCTTTTCAAACCCTGGGGTATGAATCACAAAACCCTCAGCCCTGCCAAGGACTTGGGTGACAGCCGAAGGAAGGAGAGGTGAGAATCCAGCTCCTGCTTGCTGCCTGCCTGGTCCACAAACCCAACACCCTGCCCCCCCCAAACCTTAGCCCTCTGAAGTTGCCCCTCATTGCATAGCTTCCATCACTTCCCCATGGTATAAAGTCTTGGAGCTGGCCTTAGACACATGCAGAGTTGCCTGGGAGGTAACAGATAGAGGAACTGGAAGGGGGAGTCAGCAAGGTCACGTTCAAATCCTGCCCCTGACACATGTGGCCATGGGTAATTCAGTGAGGTAAGTCATTGACATCTCTGAGCCTCAGATTTCCCATCTGTACAATGAGTATAGGTGTACTCTCCCCACTTGGTTCTTGTAAGGCTCCAAATATGGTGATGTCTTGTGAAGTCCTTAGCAAACTTTCAAGTGCTATACTAAGGTTGCTTAATATTATTGACCTCAAAAATGCAGTGATTTGCAGGTTTCTCTTCATGAGAATGTCTCCTCTACTGCCTGTTGCTAGTTTTTGAAGTTGTTATATTTGTTGTTCTTTTTCTTTGGTTGAGGTTTTGTTCCTCCCTGAAAATGCAAATACTCTTGGAATGGATAATCTACTAAACTATTATCAGTCATTTATACTGTGGCATAAATTAGTTTGCATTTCTTTAAGGCCAGCTTTCCTGGGGAGCAGGGGGAAGGTGGGAAGGAAGAACTGCACTATATTATGCAGAAGGACTGCTGAGGAGCCTTGGTAATAATAACATTTACCTACTTGGTGATTTTGCCTCTTGTTGGCCCTGACTGGGTCCCTTCATCAAGTGAGGAGGATGGGAGATAAAAGGTGGCTGAGGCTAGGAACCTTCTGGTAAAACCCAGATCTTCCATCCCTTGGTTGTGATGCCTATCCACCTGGCTGTCAACGCATAGATTGTCATTTGTGAGTATTGCTAGACATAGAAGGGTGGGCTGGAATAAATACTCTCCCTTGACATTCTGAGATCACATTGAGCATCAATGGTACTCTGTCAGAGCAGCAGGCACCGTGTCTGAGGTTTAGCAGCCAGGGTGTTGGGGCAGCAAGGTGTGTGTGTGTGTGTGTGTGTGTGTGCGTGCGCGCGCGCGTGTGTGTCTGTGTTTGTACTGTCACTTCCCTAGAGAGCACTAAGAGATATCTGCCAGTGGCCAGACATGGAAATCTGCCTGCCTACCTCTAACTCAAGGGAATGCTGTTGTCACAGTTGCCTGGGGGAAGGCAACAGAAATAAGGACTCAGGGGGCAATGTCAGTCCCTGGGACTTGATCCAGACTCCAGGACACACTTGTTTGGCAGGGGAAGAGATGTTGATGCTCAGCAGGGAAACCAGATAAAAATCTTGAAGAGTATCAAGGCAGTTGGTGGTTGAGGCAGTGTCCCAATCAATCCCTTAGCCATGCAGCAAAACGCCTATTTACTGGGTCTGATTAACTGAGGGAAAAAGGTTGGGAGAGGGGAGAGAAGAGAATCATCAGAAGCTGAGCAACAAAAATATCCCTGTTCCCCCATAAAGAAACCTCTCTTCCCTTGCTGGGTAGGAATTCTATATGGGTATGATTGTATCCTTATATGTATGTAAACCTGGGAATATTCCTCTGGGGAAAAGTATGGGCTATGCTGAAGACAGTCTGGGTGCAGGGAGGGGGAAGTGGAAATAATAGCTCTGGACCTGAGTGGGTGGGGTCAGGAGGGTGTTATCTTTAAATGTCCAGAAGAAGTAGGAGTTACTTCTAGGTCCCTCCTCCCAGAGTGGGGACACCTTGGTCTTCTCCAGGGAAGGATGGCATGGCTACTAGACCAGACACTAAATCATCAATGGCAGAGGTCCTTGGGGGTGGTGTTAGGCATTAATGGCCAAATTAGAGGTATCAAATTCCTGTGCTCTGTGCTCAATGGTTCTTCATTCTGCAAATGTTTTTTTTTTTTTCCATGATGTGCCACTAAAGACCTTCAAAATCCAAAATAGCTTGTAGTGGAAAGAGCAGGAGATTTGGAATAGGAGGCCCTAGGTTTACTTCCTGGCTCTGCTGCCTACTATATGTGTTAGCTGGGGCAAATAATTTACCTTTCTAGGTCTTAAACTTCCTCATCTATAAAATAAGGGGGTTGAATAGAACTCCCAAGATCCTTTCTAGATCTGGAAAGAAGGAGGAGTCTGGGCTGAGTTAGGCCAAGCCTGGTGGAAAGAGGAGGAAAATATAGGTGCGGTTGTATCCCTCCAGCATTAGACAGACAAGAATGAAAGGGAAGGCAGGGGAGGGGAGGGAATAAGCATTTATTAAGTGCCTACTATTTGCCATGTACTATGCCGAGAGCTTTATAAATATCATCTCATTTCATCCTCACAATAACCATGAGGAGTAGGTGCTATTATTCTTCCCTTTTTGCAGTTGAGGAAATTGAGACAGAGGTTAAGTGACTTGCCCAAGATCACACAGCTAGTAAGTGTCTGAGGTCAGATGAAACTTGGGTCTTCTGACTTTGGGACCGGTGTTTTATGCACTATGCTGCTACCTAGATGCCTCTTAATTTGGGAATAGAAAAGCATAAAAGAGGAATGACTGTGTGAGCATGTTGTAGAACGTAAGCTTCTTGAAGGCAGGGCACATTTCATTTTTGTCCTCCTACAGACAGCATCTACCATGTGTGTTACCCATAATAAGTGCTTAATAATTTGTAAAATGGCTTGAACACACCAACTCCTTTAGGTGGGGGTCTGGTCTAGTTTCTTGTTTGGGCTCTTGTTTCATTACATTCTTTCCCCCTCATTCCCATTTCCTAACCTGCCAATCAATTCTGGGAACTTTTGGGGGGCAATATTTGGTAACTGTTTGGGGCCCTGAGCCGGCAGTCATTTGGGGAAGGCACATGGTTGTTCTTACAGTTGATTCTCTTCCTCCCTTTCCTGTGCCCAACAGTGGAGGAAGTTTTACTCCTGAGTTTCCCACTTTTCCTTCTTTCTTCTGTGTATCTGGATGTGTTTGTACACCACTGAAGAACTATGTCTATTACCAGCCGAATGATTGAGGCAAGACCTCTGGAAAGACCTGCCTATCCTTTCCTCTTAGATTGTAAATTTCTTGAGGGCAGAGACTGTCTTTTGCCTCTTTTTGTATCCATAGAACTTTGTATCCCTTGTGCTTGGCACATGGTAAGTCCTTAATAGATGTTTATTAATATTCATTCTAATAATTGCTTAGAGTTTGATGCTGGTGAGGCCAGCAGGAGGGATGATTTAATAGTCTTATCAAAGACTTTTGCTAGTGGCATCAATCAACCCATATTTACTAAATGCTTACTCTGTGCCAGGTCCTATGTTAAACACTGGGGAAAGTGACAGTCTGTGCCCTCAAGGAGTTTACATGGATGTACAAAAGAGATGCAAGATAATTTGGGATGGGGGGCAGCTAGGTGGCATAGTGGATAAAGCACTGGCCCTGGATTCAGGAGTACCTGAGTTAAAATCTGACCTCAGACACTTGACACAACTAGCTGTGTGGCCCTGGGCAAGTCACTTAACCCTCATTGCCCCGCAAAAACCAAAACAAAACAAAACCAAAAAAAGATGATTTGGGATGGGGTGGGGGAGGGCACTAGCAGCTGTCAGGACTAGGAAAGGCTTCCTGCAAAGGGGTTGCCTGGTCTGAGTCTTTAAGGAAACTTGGGATCCTGCAAGGTGAAGGGGTGTGGGGAGGAGCAAGTGTGTTCCAGTCCTGGTGGCCATCTGGTGCAAAGACAAAGATAAGGGAGATGGAGGGTCACATAGGAGAAAACCACCATTCTTAGCTTCTGGGAAGACTTTGAGGTGTGGTGGGAGCCAGAAAGATGTGCTCCTCCATGACCTCTTCCCCTAAAGGTGTAGGACAGGACTGGAGCTTGGGGCTTCCGTCTCTTTCCCTGCTGCCCCCTTCTCCCCTGTCCTGCTCTAATCTCTGACTCCCGGTGGTGCTATGCTCTTCGTAAGGCAGGGGTCTAGCTTCTAGCTTTGAAGGAGGAAAAGCAGGATTGGTGGGGATGGGAGAACAAGAAAGGAGGGGGTGAAAGGGTTCCAGTAACAGAATCACACCCACTACTGGGAATAAGATTTGACTCCCAGGAGGGAAAAGGCAGAGTTTTTGCTTCTGCTTTCTCAGAACTGTGAACTTCTTGAAGCGACGAACCATATCCTAGAGGCCCCAACCCCCAATCCCCACCCAATGACAATTCATGGGGCACAAGGCAAATCAGGGAGGGAAGGACTGAGATTTGGTCTAAATCCCTCTCTTGGGCTAGAGGATGGTCTTTCCCCCACATCCAGTAGCTGTGTTCCTTGCTTCCTATGGTTTCTGCCACCCCCGCCCCCAATCTGGTGCCTTCTCCACCACCCCTGCTAGCTTTTCCTCTGCCCTCACCCCTCCCTCCTTTCCCTCTCTCTTTCTCTGGGACTGAAATGAGACATTGAAGTACTGGCATCTCAGAAATGTCAAAACATGCCATCCGTTGCAGTAGTGAGCCTGCTGACCAGGGAGCAGTGGCTGAGAGATCTGTCAGGCAGGAGAAATGAGGCTTGTGAAGCTGACTAGACAGAGGGGTCCCAAGTGTAACCTTCAGCCTTCACATTGACACCATGCCCCTGTGCAACAGCATCAAGGTTTGTATCCCGGATCCTTATTGGAGACCATCGCTGGACTGAGTAGGATGTTGGTAAAAGACTGGGTATTATCCCTGGCTGACACTATGTGAGTGTGTGACTCTTTGGGTCCAGGTCGGACTAGTCTCCTCTCGGCCATGAACGGCTTCTCATTTAGGTTGTCATAGAATTTGAGGTTTGTCAAGCACTTTCAACATGGCATCTCATTTGTCATAATCAACAATGGGCAAACCTCCCTCCCACTCAAGTATGTGACAGGTCAGGCTTTCTAGGTGATTTTTGGTATATGGAAGTCCAAAGGAATGGTGGAAATATAAGAAGTAATAGAATACTGGAAAGCTTTCTGCTCTTCCTTTTATGGGAGGCCTTAATGAGGCATTGGACAAAGACTTCCAGAGTAGGGAATTTGTACAAGGGAGAGAACTAGACATTCTGAAACTCCTTCTGTTCTTTAGAAACCAAGTGAAGAGTGGCCCTGAATCTTTCCCGTTGATTGTAGGTTAATGATCTTGGCAAATTCTCTTTGTGTCACCCGTAAAATGAGAAGGCTGGACTAAATTGCCATTAAGGTTTCTTTCAGTTCTAAATCTGTGAACCTGTTATTTTGTTTGGAAAAAACTCCCAAGGTTTTTTGTGTGGAACAAAAGAGCCTGGGATTTAAAGTTAAAAGATGGGTCATTCCAGACTTTGCTGTATGACCTTGGAAAAATCACATTCCCTCTCTGGGTCTGTTTCCTTATGGGTAAAAGAAAAATGTAGGAGTTGGACTAGATGAAGCAGCAAGCCCTTTTTATGGGATCCTGGGATTCTTTCTCTTATCTCCTGCCCCTGGAGTTGAGGTTTCTGCTTAAGACCAGGATTCTAACCTGGAAGGGACCCCAAGGGAGTGATTTTCTCTTGTTTCCCCATTGGATGCTAACTCTTCCTGCTCCAAATGGTTGCTATCATTGCTTTTCTTTTAAAAAAAAGGGAGGAAAGAGATAGAGAGGGAGGGAAAATGAATGAGAGAGAATGGAGAGAGAGAGAGAGAGAGAGAGAGAGAGAGAGAGAGAGAGAGAGAGAGAGAGAGAGAGAGAGAGAGAGAGATTAACATCAAGATCGAGATCCTAAAGTCTCCCTGGCTGGGATAGACTAGTAGCCAAGAAGCTGGGTTAAGGATGATTGGGAAAGCATCTTTTTGGACAAAGAGTCGGACTTGGTAGTATCCCCTTTCAGGTGCTAGATGCAGCTTGGTGGCACAGTGGATAGAGCACTGGGCCTGGGATCAGGAAGACCTGGGTTCAAATTTGGTCTCAGACACTGATTAGTTATGTGACCCTGGGCAAGTCACTTAACCTCAGACTGCCTCAGTTTCCTTAAATGTAAAATGGGAACAATCATAACGCCTGCCTTGCAAGGTTGTTGTTAGGATCAAATAAGATAATATATGAAAAAGTGTTTTAGCACAGAGCCTGGCATGGAGTTGGCCCCATATAAAGGCTCATTCCTTTCCATTTCAGGTGTTTACACCCCTCTCCACATATTTCAATATTGCTTAAATCTACTGGTTCTAAGACAGTTTCCTGTACTAAGCAGCCAAAGAGTTAACTTTCTTTTCCTGTCAGTGTGCTTAATAACATTCAAAGACTATCCTGGATTTTCTTACCTTCGTCTTCCTGTGTTAGGGAGACAACTCTCACTGGTGCTGGGATGATGACATGTTTAGCCTCAAATTCGGGGTCACAGACCTGACAGATGGGTAGCCACAATGTTAGTTAGGATTGTGTTCACATGGAGCACTGGGGTGGGGGTGGGGAGCTGGCTGGCTGTATTCTGCTGGAGCTGATGCCCTAAAGCAATTCCTAGCTAGAACTCTTTTCTTTCTTTCTTTCTTTCTTTCTTTCTTTCTTTCTTTCTTTCTTTCTTTCTTTCTTTCTTTCTTTCTTTCTTTCTTTCTTTCTTTCTTTCTTTCTTTCTTTCTTTCTTTCTTTCTTTCTTTCCTTCCTTCCTTCCTTCCTTCCTTCCTTCCTTCCTTCCTTCCTTCCTTCCTTCCTTCCTTCCTTCCTTCTTTCTTTCTTTCTTTCTTTCTTTCTTTCTTTCTTTCTTTCTTTTTTTTTTTGTGAGGCAATTGGGATTAATTGACTTACCTATGGTCACACAGCTAGTAAGTGTCAAATGTCTGAGGTCATATTTGAACTCAGGACCTCCTGAATTCAGGGCCAGTGCTCTATCCACTGTGCCACCTAGCCACCCAGCTAGACCTCTTATCCCTGCTCCTCAGGCCCAGCCTCAATGCCAGGCCTATAATGAAAGTTTGTACTGTCAGTGGGGGTTGTTTTTTGAATCTCTTCCCACAGTGAGTGGATAGTTTGGAATAACAGTCTCCCTCTGCCCCTGCAGCCCTCTCCTCTAATTGGTTATTTCTCTTGGAACCTCCATTTTGAGGAAGTGTCCAGGCCAGGGACAGTTGCCTTCACTCCTCTCCTGGTTCTACTCCAGCTCCCTTCTGGTCCCCCTCCTCCACTTCCTGAAGGACTGTGTTTCTTTGCTTGTTTTTGTATTCCCAACACTTAGCATAGAGCATGACATACAGTAAACACTTAATAAATGCTTCTTGACTTGACTCCAATCCTGTGACATAGGCAAGGAAAGTTTGACCATCTTCATTTTACAAAGAAAGAAACTGAGGCTCAGAGGACTCAGCTGTTAGGCTCCAGAGTTCGCCCTCAGACCCAGGTGCCCTGATTCCAAAGTTAGTGTTCTTTTTTTTCTATCTAAACCCGTTTTAGCTCAATGAGAGGGTCTCTTGACAATTGAATCCTTCCTGGGAGAGAAAGTTGGATTATATTATCAGAAGTATGTCCTGAGGTGAGGACAAGAGGGTGGGCTTTGACCCTTGCCTGTGGGCAGCTCATTTAAGGCTACCAGTTCTTTGTCACCTTGGGACTCCACCTACCTAAAATTTTTGGCATATCTTTGCTCCCCACTCTCTAGGCATGGAGTTTAGCAAGTGATCCCTCCCCCTAATCAATGATCTCATTTTACAGATGAAAAACCTGAGGCCTAGAAAGATGATATGGTTTTCCCCAAGTCACACAGGTAAGTGGAAGATCCCCCTTATTCAGCAAGCTCCAGTGACTTCTTATTTACCTCCAAGATGAAATATAAAATCCTCTGTTTGGCTTTTAAAGTCTGTTACAAGCTGACCCCTTCCTACCTTTCTAGTCTTCTCATTCTTCTTACTCACCCCAACATCCTCTGAGATCCAGTGACATTGGCCTCCTTGTTGTTCTTCTCCCAACTTTGCTCATTTCCATTGTCTTTCCCTCATTCCTGGAATTCTCTCCCTCCTGGTAGCTACCCCTTGGTCCCCCTGGCTTCTTCAAGCCTCAGCTAAAGTCTCACCTTCTACAGGAAATATTTCCCAATGTCCCTTAATTATAGCACTTTCTCTTTGTCAATGATTTCCAACTGATTTTCTATATATGTTCATACAGAGTAGTTTCATTCATTCATTCATTCATTCATTCATGCATCCATCCATCCATCCATCTATTCATGTGTTCATCCATCCATCCATCCATCCATCCATCCATCCATCCATCCATCCATCCATCCATCCATCCATCCATCCATCCACGCATCTATCCATCCTTGTTTCCATCCACCCATCCATCCATGTTTCCATTTACCCATTCATCCATCCATGCATCCACCCATGCATCCATCCACTCATCCATCCATACATCCCTTCATCCTTTCCTCCCTCCCTCCCTCCCTCCTTTCCTCCATTCATCCCTCCCTCCCTCCATCTATCTACCCACCTATCTCATCCCCTCTGAATAGCTTTCTATATTTCAGAAATTAGCCTATGACTTGTCATCCACAACATATTCTAAGGCAGTTATGGTCCAGTGGAAAGAATGTAGATTGGGAGTCAGAGTTTGGGTTTGAATTCTGATTCTATCACTTTCTATCTATGTGACCCCAGACGTGTCCCTTTACCTCTCTCTACCTAAGTCTTAGGGGATGTAGAGTGGATGACTTCTAAAGGTTCCTTCAGCTCTAAATCTGTGATTCTCTCAGGCCCATAGAGAGAGGGAATCCCAAGTCCTAGTAAGCATTTGGCTCTAGTACTCCTTTCATTGCTGTGCTTTGGCCTGGAGAATCCTATTCTAGAGGGGTTTTCCAAAGCATCTCAACAAGCTCTCCCCTCCCCACAAACCCCCATCCCACCTGTAGTCACTGCAGTTTGGTTGCTCTTTGACTGATGAAGAAATGCTTCTTCTTAACTATTTACAAAATGCATGGCCAGTGACAGAGAATAAGGTCTGGCACAGCCTCCCACACATCCCCTGCATGTTTCCTGAGGCAGCAGCCATGCTAGAGTTTGTCATTCCCAGAGAAGCTTTGGCAGGGTGACAATTTGCCACCCTTTCTTCCTTCTTCCTTTGCTTCCAGGAGGTGAGATAAGTACACACTTGTTTCTGCTCAATAGACTTCATCCATTAAAGGCTTTACTTTGCCTTGGCATCACCTGGGCAGTCGTGGCTCATGCTCTTTTTTGTTGTTCAGTTGTTTTTCAGTCATGTTTGACTCTTTGTGACCCGTTTGGGGTTTTCTTGGCAGAGATAGAGTGGTTTGCCATTTCCTTCTCCAGCTCATTTTGCAGATGAGGAAACTGAGATAAATAGGGTTAAGTGACTTACTCAGGGACACAGGCTCATCTAGGTGTCTGAGGGTAAATTTGACCTCAGGAAGTTGGATCTTCCTGACTCCAGGCCTAGTGTTCTATCCACTGCACCACCTAGCTGCTCCATGATATTTAGCTAGGTTCAACAATTCCTGCTTGTTGTGATTTACTGACAGGCTGATTCCCCTGACTTCCTGTTTAGTTTGGCTTGGTGATGAAATACTCAACCACTCAGATGGATCCATGACCCCCTCAATATGGATGTTCTGTCCAGTGATGTAGATTGAGACTCATCCATGCATATTTGATATTTCTCCACATCCCCCCTAAGTGTATACCCAACATGTGGGGGCTCTCTTCAAATTCTCTTGAGATTACACGGTTACTAGTGGCAGCACAATGGTTAGAGGAGCTGTGCAATTACCCCATCTGCTTGTCATATGACCAGCCTATCTTCTTTCCCAATTATATTTTTCTATGATGACATCCTTCATAGTTTTCTATAATTTTTTATTTGTTATGTTTTTGGATTGGATCACACTCCCCACATGCTTCGTGTTTTAATTCTTCAGGGAGAATAAAGTTCCATGACTTGTAGTCATGTGGCAACATTGATAGAATATTGGTACAAATGAGATTGAACTTCATTTCAGGGAATATACATACATGCACACATTTTACAATATGTATATATATATATATACACATGTCACACACATATATGCATGCGTGTATATGCATGTGTACACACACACACACACACACACACACACACACACACACACCCCTTGGACAGGCACTATATATTGGCAGTTGGGAGTAGGGTTAAACAGGAAAAGAAGAATGAACAGATTACTCTAATAAATCTCAAAGCACCTTTAGTGATCCCACACTTTCCCCTGAAATGAAGTTCCATTTGTTTTATACCAACATTTTATCAATGTTGTTGCATGACTTGCAAGTCATAGAATCCTACTATCTCCGAAGAATTAAAACTGAATATCATTAAAAAAAACACATAGTGAGGGGCAGGTAGGTGGTGAAGTGGATAGAACACTGGGCTTTGGATTCAGGGGGACCTGAGTTCAAATTTGGCCTCAGACATTTGACACTAGCTGTGTGACCCTAGGCAAGTCACTTAATTCTGATTGTCCCAAATAAACAACAACAACAAAAAATAGAACAATGGTGAGTGTGGTCATGCACATATGTATATGGATAAGATCTTTAGATTGTCTAACTAACTGCATTTCTTAGTCTAGACTTGGAAATTCTTTGTCCACTTTGTTTTTCCTATGTGGATGATTACACTGAGTGATTGTTAATTAAGTCTCTTTATATACTTATTTTGGGCAAGACAGGTTGCTCTTTGGGCTTCGTTTTCCTCATTTGGCAAATGATGAATTTGGATTAGATGATTTTCTTCCCCTCTAAATCATCTAAGTCACAACTTGAGAACAGCCATCTGAGAGAGGAGTCTAGAAGGGAGAAGGGAGGAAATAGCCTTTGTCTGCTTTGCCTGGGTGATGGTGCTAGAAGGTACGAGGTGATTTTATGTGAGTCTTGTCTTTCTTAGCTGCTTCCCTGAGCTATTCCTAGTTTGGAGGCTGGAGTGGTCTTGCCAGGGCTCAGTCAACAGGCATTTATTAAGTGTTTATTATACAGCAGGCACTGTGCTATGTGCTGGGAGTAGAAATAGAAGCAGAAAGAAAGACATTGCTTGTCCTCAAGGGGTTTCCATTCTTTTTTTTTTTTCAGGGCAATGAGGTTTAAGTGACTTGCCCAGGGTCACACAGCTATTAAGTGTCAAATGTCTGAGGTTGGATTTGAACTCATATCCTCTTGAATCCAGGGCTGGTGCTTTATCCACTGTGCCACCTAGCTGTCCCTGAGCTTCCATTCTAATAGTGGAACACAAGACATAAAAAGAAGCTAAAAAAGGGGTAGGGAGAAGAAAGGTACTCAAGTGGCACAGAGGCATGCTAGAGAAAGTCTGGAGTCCAGACTGTATGGGAATGGACCACGGCTAGCCTGGGCCCCCTGCTTTAATGGAGGTTCTGGGAGGAGCCATCCAACCAGAAGGAGATACCACAGAGGCAAAGGGTGCTTCTTTTTTTTTATCATAAAAGTATTTTGTTATTTTCTAGTTACATGTAGAAATAGTTTTCAACACTTGTTTTTATAAGATTTCTAGTTTCAAAATTTTCTCCCTCCCTCCCTTCCCTCTCCCCTCCCCAAGACAGCAAGCATTCTGATATAGTATGTATGTACAATCACATTAAACATATTCTGCATTACTCATGTTGTGAAAGAAGAATCAGAACAAAAGGGAAAAACCTCAAAAAAGTAAAACAACAAAAATAGAAACAGTATGGTTCAATCTGCATTCAGATTCCCCTGTGTTTTGTTTTGTTTTTGTTTTGTTTTTTTGGATGTGGAGAGCATTTTCCATCATGAGTCCTTTGAAATTATCTTAGATCATTGTATTGCTGAGAAGAGTTAAGTCTATCACAGATGATCATCATACAATGTTGTTGATACTGTATACAATGTTCTCCTGGTTCTGCTCATTTTATTCAGCATCAGTTCATACAAGTCCTTCCAGGTTTTTCTGAATTCCTCCTGCTCATTGTTTCTTACAGCACATTAGAATTCCATTACATTCATATACCACAACTTGTCCAGCTATTCCCCAATTGATGGGCATCCCCTCAGTTTCCAATTCCTTGCCACCACAAAAAGAACAGCTATAAATATTTTTGTACATGTGGGTCCTTTTCCCTTTTTTATAATCTTTGGGATAAAGACAAAGGGCACTTTTAATATGTGAATTCTGAGCTAGAATGAGCCTAAGGATGAAGAGGTTTCTGAGGCAAAGTAGAGGAAATCCGAGTACAGCCTACAGGGGAATATAGCCTGCATTGCTTCAGTATTTCCTACCATGCTCTCCTGGTACTCATCTGAAAAAGGTAGCAGATCAGAACTCTTGCCAACCCAAGCTCCTGTACTTATTTAATGAATAAATAACTGATGTTTATATAGTGCTTCATCTTAAAACTTTTTTTAAATTAATTTTTTTTTTTTGTGGTGCAATGAGGGTTAAGTGACTTGCCCAGGGTCATACAGCTAGCAAGTGTCAAGTGTCTGAGGCTAGATTTGAACTCAGGTCCTCCTGAATCCAGGGCTGGTGCTTTATCTACTGTGCCACCTAGCTGTCCTCTAAAATTAAATTTTAAGATCTGTATTCTCTTCCTCTCACCTTCTCCAACCCTCATTCAGAAAGCAAGAAAACCAAAACCTGTTACAAGCATGTATAGTCAAGCAAAACAAATTTTCACACTGGTCTTATCCAAAAAAGTTTCGATTTCTCCTCTATCAGGAGGGGTGGTAGCTTGTTTCATCATGAGTCTTCTGGAATTGTGGCCGATCATCTCATTGATAAGAGTTTCCAGGCATTTATTTCAAAGTTGTTTGTCTTTACAATATTGTTGTTTACAGAGTGCTTTAAAATCCGCAAATTGCCTCATTTAGCATGGCGCTATCACAGCTGGCCCCAAAGGGACTGGAGTGCTTGCTCTATACTCAGCCATCATAATTTGCTGACCAAGTTTAGTTATGGGGAAATCTGACTTCTAATTAAGAGGATCAGGCTCCCCATTTTCACACTTGGTGGCTCCAAACAGGTCCTCACTCAGGCATTCCAGGGCCTATGTTAAGTACAGTAAAAGTCAGGGCCTCAAAGTCCAAGGGGCTCCCCAAAGGAAAAATGGAAAGAAATGCTTCACAATGTATAAACACAAATCAGGCCTGGGGAAAGTAGTTTATTCCTTCACAGAAAGGGGAATGAAAAGCATTAACAAAATAACTTAAAAAGAAGATTCAGTAACTTAACTATTAACTATTATTACAGTCTGCTGGAAGGGCAGTAGTTAAGCTTTAATGGGACATAAAACAGTTTGAAAGGACGCTAATTAGCCATTTTACGTTTTCCTCTACTTATTCCTATGAACTCTGCTGGCAAAACAGGTATGGCTTGGCCATTCTCTCCATAGGCTCCCGAGTAGTTGTGGGTGAGTTAACTCTTCCGCTGCTGGTGACATCAAAGTGTCCTCATTCACAGGCCTCCCAGGACCTTCAGTCTTTGGGGAATTGACAAAGTCCCTGCTAGTACTAGCTATGTCCACCATGGCTTGCTTGTTCATCTGAGATCAGGGAAGAAAAAAATCCAGTTAGGCAGAGGTGCCCTTATGCTCAGGGCCATATAGAAGACCCTGCTTAGAGCTTGAGCCAGTATCCACCTTGCGAACGTGTATAATATTGCTTTAGTATTTCTTATTATTAACCAAGGGGCAGCTAGGTGGTTCAGCTGAGAGTGCTGGGCCTGGAGTCAGGAGGATCTATCTTTTTGAGGTCAAATCTGGCTTCAGACACTTACTAGCTGTGTGACCCTGGGCAAGTCACTTAACGCTGTTTGCCTCAGTTTCCTCATCTGTAAAACAATCTGGAAAAGGAAATGGCAAAGCAGTATCTTTGCCAAGAAAACTTGAAATGGGATCATGAAGAATTGGACACGACTTGAAAAGCAACTATTATTACATGAAGAGAGTGGGGGATGGACAATCCACAATATCTCCATTTGATTCCCCAAAGTGTGAATCTGCAATCACTCAAAACCATATATCATGTACCACCCCCTCCCCACCACCCACTAATTATTAGCTCACTAATGGACACAGTTCCAAACAAAGGCATTTAATGAAATGTCATAGAAAGAAAAATAGCCACAGATCCCTCCTCTCCTCCTTTGTTCCCATAAACCCGTGCATAATTACTCACAAATGCAGGCACCATCCATGGTAGGAGTGGACACACATCAGGAATCACTCATGAGAGGACCCATGTTGGGAATATGTGTGGACAGACTACATGAACTCGGGCACTGTACACTTCTGGTGCTTTCAAAGGGCTGTTGGCTTCTTTGGGGGATATAACTGAGTCTCTCTGGGTCTTCTCCCTTCTGGGGGCTGCTTTCTCTTGGGACTGTACCTCGGCATTGTGTCACACATCTCTGCTCCTCCAATTTGTATCATCTATTGACTGTTTCTACTTGCAGCTTCTCTGCACTTTGCTGGATTTGTGGGTGGTTTCCTGCTACCAATTTCTGGGCTTCATCTCTTTCAGACCACTTGCCAGCAATCTGTGCTTCACTATGCTAGGATGGTGTGTATTTATTACATATATTGGTCAAGAGCATAACACTTCAGCTTTGGCACA
The DNA here is from genome assembly GCF_019393635.1 of Dromiciops gliroides. NCBI lineage: Eukaryota > Metazoa > Chordata > Mammalia > Microbiotheria > Microbiotheriidae > Dromiciops > Dromiciops gliroides. The sequence goes on from NC_057864.1 coordinate 74,235,113, forward strand.
ATATTTTGACCAGTGAAAACAATCTCATCTCCCTTTGCTTTCCTTCCTTGCACCTAGTAAAGTATTTGCAATCTAGCAAATTTCTAAGGGGAATATACATGAGAAGCAACATAAGTGAACAAAGAACATAAACACAGATCACCATCTCAATGACAGGGTAAAATGCACATGCAGGCATCCGATACGTGGCATCTACTCTGTCACAGCATACAGCTAGCAGTGCAGGCAAAAAACATAATCCAAAGCACATCATTTATAGTATATACTAAACTGTGGCATATATCAAAGGACACGAATCTCAGTGAAATAAAAAAATATACTATCACAAAAGAGGTAGAGACCAAGCAGAGACATGCCACATTAACATATAGTATTAATTCAGGGACAATATTATATATTGGTTATCTGTAGCAAAAACAATGGATGTAGCAATAAGTTATGTACAACATAGCATGGTGCATAAATCATTTAGCAAATAATAGCACATGTTGTCATACATGAGGTACCTATTACATGTATTACAACTGTCATTACTCAGTCACATGAATAACCACTTCTCCCATATATCCTGAAGCTTCATAGAGTGAAGATTAACAAAGATAAATTAAAATAATTTAACTCATTGACTTTTTTTTTTTTAGTGAGGCAATTGGGGTTAAGTGACTTGCCCAGGGTCATACAGCTAGTAAGTATTAAGTGTCTGAGGCCGGATATGAACTCAGGTACTCCTGACTCCAGGGCCAGTGCTCTATCCACTGCGCCACCCAGCCGCCCCTGACTTTTTAAAATAAATTTTTACTGATATCTTTTTTATGTCACCAAAATTTCTCCCAGTATCCCTGACCTTGCCCTCCAAGGAAGCCATCCTATATAACAATATTCTTTTTTTTTTTTTGTGGGGCAATGAGGGCTAAGTGACTTGCCCAGGGACACACAGCTTGTAAGTGTCAAGTGTCTGAAGTCAGATTTGAACTCAAGTCTTCCTGAATCCAGGGCCAGTGCTTTATCCACTGTGCCACCTAGCTGCCCCTATGTAACAATATTCTTAAAGAAAAAAAATAAGCAAATTCATTAATACATAGAAAAAGTGTGAGAATATATGTGATGTTTCACACTTGTGCATCTTCCACTTCTATAGGGAAGGTATCTTCTTATGCCTCTTTGGGGGCCATGTTTGAACATTTATTTTTTATTGTTTTGTGTTCTTTCCTTTTACATTGTTATAGTTATTGTGTATATTGTTTTCTTGACTGCTTACTTCAGTTTGCATAAATTCAGGCGTCTTTCCATGCTTCTGTGTATTCATTGTATCTGCCATATCTTTTGTTGTTGTTGAGCCCTTTTCAGTCATTTCTGTCTCTTTGTGACTCTTTTCTGTGGTTTTCTTGGCAAAGATACTGGAATGGTTTGAGGCTAACAGCTCATTTTACAGATGAGGAAACTCAGGCAAACAGTGTGAAGTGACTTGTCCAGGGTCACATAACTAGTAAATGCCTGAGATTGGATTTGAACTAGGTCTTTCTGACTCCAGTTCTGGTATTCTATCAACTGTACCACCTAGCTGCTCTTGTCATTTCTTAGAGTATAGAATAGTGATTTGTTTGTTTATTTTCTTTTTAGAATAGTGATTTTTTACAGTAATGGAATATTGCTACACAATATTCACAGTATTACACAATAGCATTTCATTATATCCATGTGCCACAATTTGGTTAGCCATTCCACAGTCCATGGACATGTACTTTGTCTCCAGTTCTTTAGTTCAAAAATTGCTGTTATAAATATTTGAATGTAAATGGGGACTTTATTCATATAAAAAACCTCCTTAAGGTCTATTTCTTGAAGTGGAATTTCTGAGTTATTTTATTTGCACAATCTCAAGTTGCTGCTCCATCAGCAATGTACCAGTGTATCTACCTTATCACAATTCCTCCAACATGGACTAGTTTTCCTTAAGAGGTATCAAAACTGTCTTTGAGATTTAATTGGCTCAGGGGACTAAGTCTCAGGTTGTTTTTGTGGTTCTCCTAGCTGCAGCTGGGCTCTGATGCTTGATTGGTGGGCACAGAGTAGGGGGGAAGCATCACTCTACGGAACATTCTTCCTGTGCTATGACTAAGTAAATCTCCTCTTGTTAACTGTTTGATGTTTTGTGTTGAAAATAAACTACCAGGGGACCGGCCCAAGTTGAGCCTTGCCTGTAACATGTGCTTCTTAAGAGCTATTACAACTTTTGCACATTTCTTTGGAGAATATCTGTCCTTAAATGCCACAGAATTAACACAACAAAAGAGAGCAATTAAACAAGTATGGCACAAACCCAGGATTAAATGAGAGAGAACTAACTAAAGATGGAAGAAACAACTCAGTCGAATTTCATTTGGTCTGGTTCAAGTGCCCTATGGCTAAAAGAGATGCTTTCCCTTAGAAAGTTACCAGGATGTAGAACATCTTGTTAATTCCATTCATGGGGGTTGAGGGTTGTGGGGGCACTTTTCACATATTACTATTATACTTACTTGTATATCTATTCTATCCTCTAAGTAAAATGTGAGCTCCTTGAGGGTGGAGGTTATTTTGTTTTTAATTTTGGATTATATGTATGTGTTATATACATATACAGCTAGGTGGCAGCCAGGTAGTGCAGTGGATAGAGCGCCAGCACTGGAGATAGGAAGACTTGTACTCTTGAGTTCAAATCCATCCTCAGACACTTGCTAGCTATGTGACCCTGGACAAATCGCTTAACTCTGTTTGACTCAGCTTCCTCATCCTTAAAATAAAGTGGAGAAGGAAATGGCAAACCAGTATCTTTACCAAAAAACCCCAAATGGGGTCATGAAGAATTGGATGTGGGGCAGCTAGGTGGTGCAGTGGATAAAGCACCAGCCCTGGATTCAGGAGGACCTGAATTCAAATTTTGCCTTAGTCACTTGACACTTACTAGCTGTGTGACCCTGGTCAAGTCACTTAACCCTCATTGTCCTGCAAAAAACCCAAAGAATTGGATGTGACTGAAAAATTACTGAACTATACACAGGTATACTTCATACATACACATATATACAAGCACACACACACTTATGTACATCTATTTCTCTATATTTCTCTCTATATAGATATAATATATGTATACTTCACTTCTCTCCACCCTAATGCTGCCATTTTTTAAAATGTGGAGATTTGCAATGAACACAGAAAACTACAACCATGGATGTTTTCCAGAGACCATTATACTCAAGTCAGTCAATTTGGTACAGATAATTACATTTCTCTAATCCTTGGTTTCATTTCCAACCTGCCTTCCATTAGTTACACTGTCTTTCTTTAGAGTATCTGGTTTGTATATGAGCTACTACTTCCCCAGGGACACAGCTACTAGCCCTGATGGGAAGCACACACACACACACACACACACACACACACACACACACACACACACACAAGGTGCCAACAAGTCCTTAATTAATCTGTGATGAGTGATGTGCTTTCAGATGAAACCAGAAGGCAACACATAGGAAATGTTTTGGGTATGGTGGAAAGAACTAGACATCTCTCTGGGTCTATGTATATTAAAGGAGGGGATTTGCCCAAAGGCAGTCAAGCTTTGGGAACACTTGGAGGAGCCAGATGCTTGTACATGTAACCAGAGGGAAGCAAGTGAGTGAGGATTGAGGATTGATCCCCTATCCTTGACCAGAGCATGACCTGTGAACTTTGAAAAGTAAAAAGATTTGGACTTCCCATCTATAGTAATTGTAGTATCCCTGGAGGAGTGGTGGCTTGTGGGCAAACTAGAGACCCTAGAGAAAGGCAGCTTTAGGGAGTGTGAACTCTTTGGGGTGGAAAGAAGTGCAGCCATGTTCTTCTCTATGAAGATACTGACTTTTGGAGTGCAGGAGTGTTGCACTTCAGGGGACTTCCTATGGCCTCCTTAAAGAGGAAAAAGACTTCTATTATCATGAATGGTCAGTTCCCCTTTGGCCACATGAACTTTCTAACTTTGAGTCCTTTCCGCCCTGAACTCTGTATGAATTTGCAGGAAAGTGTGCCCTGGTTTGAGGTGGGGAGAGGATGTATTGTATCAACTATTTTGACTGTACCTCTTTAGTAAATAATCTTTCATCAAACCTAATGAACTCTATAACTACTGATTGATCAATGGGGAGCCTCTTTAGTGACAGTACTAAAAACATTCACACCTCTCAGGGATATACCTACAGACTCACCTTCAGGGGACCCAACCACCAGTGCCATTGAATTTTGGAAGAGTCTAAGGGGGATGCCACACTAAAAAATGGAGGGGAGGAGGCAGCTAGGTGGCATAGTGGATAAAACACTGGCCCTGGATTCAGGAAGACCTGAGTTCAAATCTGGTTTCAGACACTTGACACTTACTAGCTGTGTGACCCTGGGCAAGTCACTTAACCCTCATTGCCCCACCAAAAAAAATAGTGACTTAAACAAATGGAGCGGAGAGAAATCACTAACAATTGGGTTAGGGTAAGGAAGGTCTCAAAGAAGTGACAACTGATATGATCCTAAAAGAAATAGAAGGATGCTGGGAGGCAGAGATGAGGAGGGGTTGCATTCCAGGCATGGGAGATCACAATGTTGAGTTTGGGGAGCAGTTAGTTTAATTTGGCTAGGACACAGAGTATGTATGTGAAAGGGAGTAGATAAAATAAGACTGTATAGTTAGCTGGGAGACAGATTGTGGAGTGCCTTCAATCCCAGCCAAAGAAGATTGTTTCTTATTCTATGGAGGGTGGGGGGAGAATGCATGGTCAGACCATTGCCTATAGAATAAGAAACAAACTTCTTTTGCATGCAATTTAAGGCAAAATAATTGTTGACAGGTGTATGGAGGACAGATGAGAGAAGTTAAAAGCAGGGAGACCAATCAGGAGAATATTGCAGAGGTCTAGGCTGAGGGTAACGAAGAGAAGAACCACAGTGGTGGTTGGGTAAGCAAAGAGACGGTGACTGGGTAGAAAAGATGTGGCAGTAGAATCAACAGTGGTCACTAGTTGGCTAAGTGGGCAGGTGTTGTGAGGGAGAATGAAGAGTCTAGGATGACTCCTTGAATACCTGGCTGACAGAAGAGGGGATTTAACAGAAATAGACAAGCTTGGAGGAGGGGCAGTTCAATTCTCAAATCTCCATTTGTGGTGCTAAGTGATCTCCACGGGGGAGATGTCCAAGAGGGGGGCAGTTGTTGAAGAGGAACTAAGAGGTCAAGAAAAGGAGAATAAAAAGCTTCCCACTTTCCTTCTTTTCTTTTCCCCTCCTCAATACTGCCGCCACCACGATCAATCTTTTTCTACTTTTTTTTTTTCTTACCCTTAAGCCAACTCACAATATGATACCTTTGTATTGTAAGTCTTCCTTATACAACAAGCAGGCTCTTAACTCAGTCAGATTTATCTCGCATGATGCCTTCCTCAACCCTTCTCCCAGCCTGATTTGATGATTCTATGTTGGTCATTATCTGAAGAGATGATTCTCTATCTGTCTCTCCTCTGGCTTGTTCTTTCATGACTGGAAACTCTACTCATTTTGTTTGATTTAGTCATCCAGGGGGAATCGTGGTGTCACCATTGGAAGAAAAGAAACGGAAAACAATGTGTCAGCTCTCCCTATGGCTTCCAGGTCACAGAACTGGCTGCTCGAGTGAGCAGATCCTGCTGGGTGGGTGACGACTCCATCACAAAAGGCTTTTGTGGGCATTGTGGTGTGTCAGACTTCTAGTCAGTGGTAGCTTGGAGACAGTAAACATTTTCCCTCCTTATAATATAATAATAATATTTCTCACCCTTCAAATGAAGGGCTAAAAGGCACCCACAGAGGTATTAATTATTCAGGCTGCACAGTTCTTCCCATGGTGCCAGTCCAGGAGAGTCTTGCTCATTTAACTGCTGGGGCCATGGAGGTGAGATGACAGAGTGTTGGGGCCCATGAAGAACTGGGAAATAGGAACTTATTGTCTCTGTCCCCAAGCCAACCAAAGAACAGCTTGTTGAGAGAGCTTAGATATTGTTAGACTTGTTTAGGCTTTTAAAAATTATGATTTTTTTGGGCAGGGCAATGAGAGTTAAATGATTTGCCCAGGGTCACACAGCTAGTAAATGTCAAGTGTCTGAGGTTCCATTTGAACTCAGGTCCTTCTAGATCCAGGGCCAGTGCTTTATTCACTATGTTACCTACCTGCCCCCCAAATTATATATTTTTTTAATGAACAAAGCCTTTTTGAATTAACAAGCATTTTTAAAACTCCTTTCCACCTCTCCCCCACTGGAAAAAATGCCAACAAAACTTTTGTAACAAATATGACTGCTTTTCCTCTGAATTTTTCTGTGGGCCTTCAAGAGAATCTGAGACATCAGTGGGACAGAGGAAACTAATGAGAGTTAAAGTTTAGAGGCAAATGAAGGCAAAGAATGACTTTAGAAACTTGTTTGAACCCTAAAATGCTGCTAAGCCTCAGGGTAGAGAGCTGGGCTGTGTTTTGCCTAGTTCAGCCAATGCCATTCCTGAGTTAAGCATTTATTTTCAATGAATATGAAAACTGGGTTCTAAACCATATATTCCAGAACAGTCTCAGCCCCCACTCCTCTCAACTAGGCTGTCCAAGGGCTTGGCATGGAAGCCATATGGCCCAGGACTGTCTTCCAGGGTGACTTGGGGATGGAAAGGCTGGGAGAAAAGATGGTCATTTAGTTTCCCAGTCTCTGGCCCACCTGGACTTGGGATGGAAGGGTTTTCCAGGCCCATAGGAGTCATTTGGGCACACACTTGGACAGTTGGACAGGAGTACCCTCAACAGGGTTGCCTCTGAATATGGAGGATGTTAGTGTCCAGTCTGCAGTGTGATGTAGGATGGTACTGTTTCCATCAGTGATTTACAGAGCAAGTTTTGGGGAGATGAATACAATTTGTCATCTTTTATTAACTCACCACAGTAATTCTTAGTTCCTTCTCTAGGCTGCTCGCAAACTAGATATAATTGACCAGTGATTGTTATATTTCTGAGAATCTGGCAGGGACAGGCATTGCTGAGCCTAATTATGGAAAATAAAGGCACCTGCTTGGCTAGACCCATTTCTCCAGCTATTTCTCCTATCTCCCAATAAATGCTTAATAAAAGTTCTGTCTACATCTATCTGTCTGCCTGTTGATCTATTCCACTTTTTCTTTCTATCTATATTCATCATCTTATCATATCTATCACTTTACCTATTCATTTAAAAGAATATCATACCCTATCCTCTGAGGGGAATGGCCCTGCAATTATTTTTTGGGCACTATTTTCTTAGGGGACAGGAATTCCAAGAACAGGTGTCATTTCTTCCTATCCAACTGTATGGTTCCCTGGTCTAGAGGAAGCTCAGGGACTCAGGGTTCAGGAATGCCATTGCTGTTTCCATCTTTGTTTGTCCAGCACTTAACACAATGCCCAGAACATTAATAATAAATAAACAATTAATAAATGCTTGTTGACTTGACTCTTCAGTTGGGAAAACACTGCAGGACTTGCCCAAAACTATGGCGGCACTGGTAAAACCTAGATGAAGATTGCTACTCAGAAACAACACACACTCATGTAGCACCCACTCTGCATTTAACACAATGAAGAATAAGGGAGAAACCCAAGGCAGTCTGCACTCAAGGAATTTATAAGTTGCTTGAAGAGATGTGACTAACCCATGGGGAATAGCATAGAGGACAGAGAACAATACTGTAATGTGCTAAATTGTGTGGTACAGACTATAAGTGCTAGTGAAATTCAGAAGAAGGGGAGATCAGTGACAGATGGAGACTTGATTTAGGTCTTGAAGGACATATCAGATTTGAAGGGGGGAAAGGAAGGACCAACATGAACAAATGCACAGTTCATTGCATATAGAAAGGAGGGGAGTTAGGAGAGGAAGTGGGGAAATTGACCTGAAAGAGGGTGAATATTCAATTAAATTTAATTCAGCAAACATTATGCTTTATAGCCATGGTGCTAGGCACTTAACACAAAGGATACAAAGATAAGAATAAAATATATCCTACCTTAAAAAAAAAAAAACAAAACAAACTTGCATTCTTTGTGGGGTTTTTTTGGCTTTTTTTTTTTTTTTTTTAGTGAGGCAATTGGGGCTAAGTGACTTGCCCAGGGTCACATAACTAGTAAGTGTTAAGTGTCTGAGGCTGGATTTGAACTCAGGTACTCCCAAATCCAGGTCTGGTGCTCTATCCACTGCACCACATAGCTGCCCCCGAAACTTGCATTCTATTATAGGAAATGAGGATGGTTGGAAATACAACCTAAGAGAGACAGGGTAGTGTGTTGGTTATGGTACTGGACTTGGAGTTAAGAAGGCCTGGGCTCTGGGGGGCAGCTAGATGGTGCAGTGGATAGAGCATTGGCCCTGGGGTCAGGAGTACCTGAGTTCAAATCCGGTCTCAGACACTTAACACTTAACTAGCTGTGTGACCCTGGGCAAGTCACTTAACCCCAATTGCCTCACTAAAAAAAAAAAAAAAAGAAGGCCTGGGCTCAAATCCCATCTTATACCTTCTCTAACTGTGTGACCCTGAGCAAGTCCTTTAACTTGTGCCTCAATTTTCTCATTTGTAAAATGAGGGGGTTTGACTCTAGTTCTAGTTCAGCTCCGAGTCTATCATCCTATGATATATACCAATAAGTCCAAGTACAAGAAGAGATGTTGCATTATTTTGGCATCCCCATTCTTGAGATTTTAGCAGAGGACAAGAGTGCCCATTACTGTAGGTGAGGGAGAAGAGAATAGACTGATAATTGGTTGACTAAGTTGGTTTGGGGTAATATTATGAATGCCAGGCTAAGGAGATAGAATTTGTGAGGAAGATCATAGGGAGTCATTGAAAGTTTTTGAATGGGAATGACGCATGTTGAAAGTAATGTCTTAGAGAAATCATTCTGGTAGCTGTGTATGGGAAGGATTATAGAGGGAGGGCACCAGACTCAGAGAAGCCAGCAAAGAGACTATTATAGTAATCATGGAATCAAAGGACATTAGGGTTCTTTGAGGAGAAAAGGAGATCCAAATAGAAATGTGATTTGACCAAGATTCTGAGATCCTATGGTCAGTTAGTCCCAGAATGCATCATGCTTACATTTATGAGGGATTAGCTTCTAGTGGTGGCACTGGGAATGGAGAAGTAGAAATATGGGAGACATTTGGAAGAAGGTAATGACAAGATGTTGTACTCTACCTAGAGGCATCTAGACGGTGAGGTAGATAGAGCCCTGGACCTGGACAGGAAAACCCGAGTTAAAAATCCAACCTTTGACTCTTACTAGCTGTGTGACCTTGGGCATGTCACTTAAACTCTGCCTGTCGCAGTTATCCTCAGTAAGATGAGGATGATAATAGCACCTACCTCCCAGGGTTATTGTAAGAATCAAATGATGTAGTATTTGTAAGAGCACTTAGCACAGTGCTTGGTACATAGTAGGCACTAAATAAATGCTTATTCCATTTCCCGCCGCCATCATGGCTATCCAAATGTGTGTGAGTGAAGGGGTGAGGGGTGGAACAGAAAGGTCAGGAGAGAAAGTGGACTAGTTATGTACTTTCTTGTGCCAAGGGACTTCCTCAGAACCAACAGTGTTCATTCATTGAGGGAATTTAGCTGAGCTTTTGGAAACATATTGCTTTCAACCAAACCAGAGCCTGAATTAATGATTTAATTATCCAGGAATCTTTCCCCAAGGCCACATTCTCCATTTTAATTTTAGGAAACTCATGTATGTGGTATTCTTCTTCTCTTGATCTTGTCATCTGCTATGCTGAAAAAAAAACTCCCCTCTGAGCCCTAGCTGAGGACATAAATGATGACTTCTGTCAAGGAGGGAAAGAAGCAGCTGAGTCTGGCAGCTGTTCCCCAAGGGTATGAAACCTCTTGAAACTGAAAGTGGTTGGGGGGAGAGGGAGGTGTCCACTGACAAACACTCCATGGGTTTTGATTCATCCTTCTCTCTATTTTCTTCATACCCTATCCCTACAATAACCAAGGTAGCTCAGAGTTTTAGCATCTTCCAGACCTGGTCCTGGTTCTGAGAGATGTATTGAGTTGACTCCTCAGGAAGTATAATATTTCCATCCATCCATGACTAAAAGAGCATAAGAACTGATAATTAATCCACGGGTATTTATTGAGTGTGATTTATGTATCCAGCATTGTGCTAGGGACATACCAAGTCTAAGATACATCACCTTCCCTTGAGGAACTTATAATTAGTGGGAGAGAAAAGACATACACTCAAAAATTCACTTAGTAAGAGGGTAGGTGGTAAAGTGCTGAATTGTGTGACACAGACAATTAGAGGGCAGGGTGTGGTTTTTTAATTTGACTTTTTTTGGATAAAAACATTTGTATTTAAAGTTTTGAGTTCCAAATTTTATCTCTCCTTCCCTCCCTCTCCTCTCCCCTTCCTGAGGTAGTAGGCCATCAGATATAGGTTATACATGTGCAACTTTGTAAAACATTACCACGTCAGTCATTTTGTATAAGAAAACTCGAGTGAAAGAAAAAAATGAAAGAAAGTGAAAAATAGCATGTTTCAGTCTGTGTTCAATAAATATCAGTTCTTTCTTTGGAAGTGGAGAGTATGATTCATCATTAGTTATTTGGAATTGTCTTGGATCATTGCATTGCTGACAATAGTTAAGTTCATTCACAATTCTTCATCAAACAATATTGCTGTCACTATATACATAACATTCTCCTGGTTATGCTCACTTCACTATACATTAGTTCACATAAATCTTTCCAGGCCTTTCTGAAATCATCCTATTTGTCATTTCTTATAGCACAATAATATTCCATCACCATCATATACCACAGATTGTTTAGCCATTCCCCAATTGATGGACATTCCTTTGGTTTCCAATTCTTAGCCACCCCAGAAAGAGGTGCTATAAATATTTTTGTACAAATAGGTCTTTTACTCTTTTTGGAGATGTCTTTGGTATATAAACCTAGCAGTGGTATCGCTGGATCAAAGGGTATGCATAGTTCTATAGCCCTTAGGGTATAGTTCCAAATTGCTCTCCAAAATGGCTAGATTAGTTCACAACTTCATCAACAGTGGATAACTGTCCCAGTTTTCCCACAACCCCTTCAACAGGTAGGATGTTCTTAATTTTGTGTCATGGGCCCCTTTCACAGTCTGGTAAAGCCTATGGACCCATTTTCAGAATGATTTTTTAAATGAACAAAATAGAATACACAAGATTACAAAGAAAAGCAATTATATTGAAAAGAGTTATCTATTTATACATTGAAAACAAAGTTCATGGAACCCAGGTTAAGAACCCTGATGTGGAGGATGACAATTATATGTTATAGATAAAACAAGTAGGTAGCACATGGTTGTAGCTTCCCAAACCCCTCCTACCTACTGGCCCTGTGACCTTCCTCTCAACTGCTCTCTAGGGTCATGGTAATGCTTATATCTTCACTGATTCAAATTCACAGCTCCAAGCCCCTATCCATTGACTGTGGGCCAGATCAAACTAAGTGATTAATGAAATGACATAAAAAGGCACTTAATAAACAGATAGTAAATTTCAAGAACCTGGATCAGATATTAAATGTTTTCAGCACCCATTCCCAAATGACTGCCAGATCCAAACGCCTGCCGGCAGTGCTAGTCAACTCCTAGTTAATTCCTCTTTCTACCCAACATGTCAGGAGACATATCAGTTTATTCATGGGAGGGTGTTAGAGACATCAGCTCATTCATGGAAACATGTTAGAAAGGAATGTGAGAAACCCCACTCTGCTTAGTCATTGCCCTTTTCATCTCAGATGTGGCAGTCTTGAGAATACTGGCTTTTCAGCAAGGCATTCTGGGCTTTTCTGAGCTGAGCCACCCTTCAGAAAATCTCTCATCCAGGAGACATCTTTCTTGTAAATCTTTACATCTTCTCTGTATTCTGAGACTCCAAAGCACAACTCAGTAGGCACCACTGGCTCTTGCCCAAGCATCATGAGGTATGGGGTGAATGAAACTGGCGGCGTCATTCTTTCTAGCACCCAAAATGCCATATTTTGACTTCACTAAGCCTTCTGCTCAGCTTCTCCAGCAAGTTCAGCACTATCTGCCGCTTGTGGGTCTCCTTTTTGGAGTAAAGTGTGGTTCTAAATTTGTTAGTTCATGCCAAAGTTAACACGGTCTTGAGTAGCTTGTTCTCAAATCTCAACATTGGTCAAAATGGATTCTTGAAGGGAAGCCATATGCCACACAAGCCATTTTGCACACAATGCCTTTAGAAAAGTCTGCCATCACCAAGATGATCCTAATATTCATCCTATATTCTTCTAAGGATAAAAGGCTATATACTGGATATCCAAAGTCATTTTGGTACTTACACTCTTGGGATAAGCAGTACTAGTCAGTAGCACTTTCCTCTGAACACACTCAACACAGGTCTCACACTTCCTACATACATCTGTTACCACCATGGGCCAAAAGAATGTATTTTGTACCAGTTCCTGAGTGCTTTTCCTGACTTGTTTCTAAAATACCCATGTATTGCTATTGCTTACATTACTATAGAGCAGGAGGTCTATGGTAGCATCCATTGTTTTCTTGTGTCATATGTTATATCAATTATGGTATTGTACAATATTCCATTGAATACTTTTCATTTCTGCCATTCTCTCAACAGCAAGGTGTGCTCTGTGAAATGAAACTTGAGTCCTCAAGGGTTCCATCCCCATCACTTCTTATAGACCTCCATTACATAGTTGCTCTTGTTGACAGTTATTGAAGAATGGACCATACCAGGGAGTATTTATCCAAAACAACATTTTGTACATTGATGGATCATATATTTAGAACTAGAAGGGAACCAAATCCCTCATTTTATAGATGAGGATCACTGAAATTAATTGACCTTTCCAATGTCATAAGGTTCGAAAGTAGCAGAGCCAGGATTTGAATCCAGGTCCTCTGTCTTTAAAGGCAATCCTCTGTCCAGTGACCTACACTGTTACCTCCCCTATGAAAGTTTCTCTGATCCTTTCAGTTAAAAGTGTTCTTTCCTTCTCACTCTCTGAATCACCTTCACCCCTGCTGTGAGTATCACCATGGCTTTGGACACATGTAACCTATGAGACAGGGCATCTGCATCTATGTTGGTTTTCCCTGGGCAAGTCACTCATGCTGAACTCATGGCGAGCTAACATCCAACAGTGCTTGTTGTAAATATTGTTGAAATATTGTGAATTGTTGTACATCCATGCTTGGAATTGAACTCAAGATGCAGAGGTTTTGAGCTTATAAATCACAACCCACCTGAAAGCCAAGAACTACAATTTGTGGCTGGGGTGCCATGTCTCATTAACACTGAATCCTTTACTGGTAAATGTAGAAGCAGGTTTCTGGTGGCTGTCACTCTCCTGGTAGAACATTACTTCCAAGCCATCTAGGTCGGCACTAAAGTAACACAAAGGCCTTGCTTAGCTCTGCAAAAGTTAACACTGATACTTATGGGAGACAGTTAACCAAATCTTTGAAATATGATTGATATTCCTCATCCTAACAATCTAACAATCTCCAACTGGTGCCAGTAGGTAATGGAACTACAGTATTTCAGAGTTGGAAAGGAACTTTAGCAAGATTTCTAGTGAGTGAGAACCCACTATCACCTAAGGCAGTCTATTCCTCTTTTGGAGAACTTTAATTGTTAGAAAAAATTTTCTTACATTGAACTTAAATTGTCCTCATTGCAACTTCTTCTATCCATTGTTACATATTTTCCTTCCTGCAATTGAACAGAGTAAGTTTAAACTCTTTCCCATAATGACCTACTTGACTTACTTGAAGATAGCTATCATGCTTCCCATGAAACTTTTCTTCTCCGGGCTAAAAAGACTGGGTTCCTCCAACTCATCTTTTTATGATATGAACTCAAGGCTCCTCATCATCTTGGTTGCTTTCATCTTGATTCTCTCCAGTTTATCAATGTCTTTCTAGAATGGAACATAATATTCTAGATGTGATATTAGTAGGGCAAAGTAGAGTGAAAATTTCATACCACATTCCACTTTTGGCTCTCCTCCTTCTGATCCTTTCCAACCATGTACCTGTAAATTAAATTGTTGAGGAATGATGGCTAAGGTCTCCACAAATTTCCAATAGCAGCCATGCAATCCTAGAAAAGTCTTTAGTTCTGAAAAATTCTTCAACCATGACCCAGTGACAAGCATGTCTGTCCATTCATGTCAGTTTTCACTTTGTTCTGAAATATGCCTTGTCACATGCTTGACAGAAGCTCTGTAGAGAAAGTACTTGAATATTGGCTTTATTCCAGAGGATTTTACTTGACCTACCAGCTCTAGGAGAAGGCTATCTTGGGCTGTGGGCCCAAACTTCCTTTCCTCTCCAATCTGAGTGACCATGCACATTTTTCCATTGGGAAAAGGAAAAAAAGTTTCTTTCTAACTGAAAGACTGTATTAGAAAAATGTATACAACCACTCTGGTTGGAGAGGAAAGGGAGCTTGGGACCACAGCTCAAGAAAGCCTGGTGCTAGAGTTGGAAGGTCAAGTAAAGGCTTAATTAAATTTCTTTAGTGGAATCTGGTTTACTGGAGTTGGTCTTTCTTCAGGTCTAGTCATCCATACCTACAGTGATGTCTTGGAACCTGGCAAGGCATGTTTTGTTAATTTCCAAACTGTTTTTCTGTCTACTAACTTTTCCTCTAATTTCATTATCTGGTACATGTCTAAGCTGCATAGAAGTTGCACTGTTTATTCAGTGATGAATACAATAAATGGTTTAATATATGTATACATATATATGTGCATATATATACATATAAGTATATTTCTATCCATGTATTCACACACACATACATAAAATACACATGTACACATAGATGCATATAAGCATACACGTGCATTTCTAGGTAGATATGGACATACGGATATACATGCATGTATACACATATCCACATTTATATACATATACACAAGTGCATTTCTATGGATACATAGGTATAAAGATATATAATACACATGTGTGTACATATGTACATATGCACACAAACAAATGTGTTTCTGTGTACATATGTGTGTACATTCCATTCCCTGGGTCAGTATGACATTGTCTAGCTGCTCCATGGCCACCATTCCTTTGCCTGCCACTTTTTGGAGCAGTCTTTTGAAAACTAGGCCTAATCAGAGGTCTTCTCTCTTATATTAAAAGGGATTAAGGAATTGGACACAGGCACAGACATCTCAGTCACTCTCCCTTGCTCCAGTCTCTCTTACTACAAGTACTTAAGCACAAGATGCTTCATTTTCAGGGAGCAGAAGAGATGAAAAATTAGATCTGTTGAAGCTTTCCTTTAGTCTCTTATAGTTTCCCTATTATTCCTGCATTATTTCCATAGCATGCCCCAGCTAGAACTTGAAGGGTTCCTCTCCTGATGGATAGAGACTGTTCCCTGCAAAAAGACTAGTGTTGTTTATATAGGTCCCTTGTAACAGTTTTGACAATCCCTATGGCAATCTTTTGCTACAGGGTCATTGGTTGCTGAGGAGGGTGGAGACACAAGCTTATTGACTATAGAGCACTGTATTCTCACTTAGTACAAGTGCCTGGGGGTGGTCCTACCCCCAAAGCAGGCCTCTCACATCATCTTTAGTCAATCCTCCCACCTGAGGGATTTAAACTTTCCTTTCATAGCCTGGTCTCCAATATGGGGGTTAATAACTAGTTCCCAAGCAGCCCCATCAAAAGATGTCTCTTCAGGGATGCTGGGATTTCCCACTGTTTTGTGCAATTTACATAATATAGCTACCACTTCTCCTTAATTCCTGTATATGTTAGCTAGTACTTTACATTCCCCCAAAGCATGGTGCAAAGTCTATAAAATAACATAATCACAATCAATAGGGACTCCCCAAAATAATTGTTCTTGATGGGGATTGAGTCTTGTTGCTGTGCCTCACATTTCCCCAAACTGCAAAGTCATGGTGATTACTTAGCTTAGTATTCACATAATCAGCACACAAGAACAATTCGGCAATGACACTTCAGCAACAAATGACAAAAACTTCAAAGACACATTGACTCTCAATAGAATAAGAGTTCTTTAAATCAACTGGTCTGCCTTGTATCAAGAGATTGAATAGAAAACCTTTCAAAGCTGCATTGAATATTTCCCTTCCCCCTTTTTTATTGTAATTTCATGCAAAGATAGATTATATAACAGCCTTATTCAACCCCCTATCTAATAATAAATCCAACATGAGCCCTCACAAATGAATGGCACCACCTTCTTCCCAAGTGGTACTCCTTCCAACTACAATTACAACTAGAGAAAGAAGAGAACAATCTTGAAAATTAATGTTATTCTGTTTATGTCTCTAGGGAAGAACAAGAATCAGTGGGTGGCAATTTGGGGGAAGCAGATGTTAGGCCAATATACAATTTTTAATTACAGTAGCCAAAAGATGGAATAGCTTGAATTAAGAGTAGTGAAGTTCTCTGTCACCGGAAATGTCCAAGCAGGTAAATTTGATGAATATTAATGAGTGATATTGTAGAGGCAATTATTGCATGGGGCAAAAGGTCAAAGTCCTAATTCTAGAACTTTGAGAATGGAGCCTGAACAAGCAAGGTTGAACTTGAATTAGGTTATTGGGGATGGACAGGATTTGCTAAATGGAAAGGAAAAGTGAGAATCTTCCTGGGGGGGGGCGGGGTTGGAGTGTCTTAAACAAAACCATAGAGATAGTCAATAAACACTATTTAAGAATGAGACTAGTATATAGAGGACAACAAGAACACAAAAATTGCTATATCTGAGTTAGAACCGCTACTCAACCAGATAATTGTGTTGCTGAGAGGCATCAAGGTAAGTTTTGCAAGAGAACATAGTTAGAATCCCTGATATTAACCCCCAAATGGTCACACTATTTCTAATTTTCCTTCTGAACTCACTATAAATGTGATCCAGGTCTAAGAATTTACATAAACCCTTAGTTTTGTTCAGGCATTGTGGGTTATAGTGGTAATATTGCTGTTCTTGGAGTTGGGAGGAACCTGGGTTCAAATCCTGCCTCTGACATTGGCTAGCTGTGTCTCCATGTGTGAGTCATTGAATTTCTTTTGACTTCAGCCTCTTCATATTTAAAATAAGTATAATACTTTAACACTTGTAGTATTTCCCTTATAGGGTGATTGTTGTGAGGTTTTACTCTAATACCCCATGAATATGTTGTCTGACCAATGTGGACATTTCTTTGAATGATGCATCCTGCAGACTATGCTTTCCTGACTGTCTGGTGTGACTCCACATTCTCCCATTAGTTTACTACAGGGATCTATCCAATCAATTTGCTGGGGGACTCCGACATATTCTCTTGACATCACCAGGATAGCAATGGAGTATTGAGGCTGCCCATTGATTAACATGAATCATCCCATAGTGTTTTTCAATCAAACGTTTTTGATGATAACTTTCCCAGCAGAATTCCTTATTAGTAATATGTCTGCTAATACATGCCATGCACCCCTACGCTGGGTGAGCCTGAACTTGAACTTTTCAAAGACTGTAACATTCTATGTGTTACAAACATTCCTGGAAGAACATTCATAATAAAAATTAGCCTTTTGTTTTGAAGGAGAAACTGAGGGACATTAAAAGAATGTTGAAGGGGCAGCTAGATGGCGCAGTGGTTAAAGCACCGGCCCTGGATTCAGGAGTACCTGAGTTCAAATCCGGCCTCAGACACTTGACACTTACTAGCTGTGTGACCCTGGGCAAGTCACTTAACCCCCATTGCCTAAAAAGAAAAAAAATGTTGCAATCATCCAAAGGCAAGCTTACCCATTCCCCTCCTCTTCCTTGTCCAACTAATTGTCCATTTTTGGTGTTTATTGAAAGCAGATATACTGATGGACAAGTTCTGTAGCTTGTATCTCTAACTGCATGTACCATATGTCTGGACAACAGTTGCTCTTCAACCATTTGGTTTTTCCTGTGTGATAGGTCAAACTCTAGAGAGTGAGTATTTATTAAGGACCTATCAAGCACTGTGCCAAGTACCTTACAATTATGACCTCATTTGGTCCTCATTTGAAACCTGGGAGGGGAGTTCTATTATTCTCACCATTTTACAGTTGAGGAAACTGAGGCAAACTCAATAAGTCAAGTGACTTATTTCCTCTAGGTCAAACAGCTAGTATCTGAGGGTGGATTTAAATTCAGATCTTCCTGTCTTCAGGCCCAGTATTATATCCACAGTTCCATCTAGTTTCCTCTAGGTATTTTTTTACCTCAGTGAAAAATCATGGGAAAACAGGTTTATCTGAGAGACCTGAAGAGAATGGCATTATGGGATGGTGGATAATGAACAAACTTCTCTCAGAGCAGGGAATACCTGGATTCAAATTCTGTCTCTGGAATATACTGGCTGTATGACTCCAGAACAATTATTTACCCTCTCAGTGTTCTAGGGACTAAGAAAATTACAGAGAAGGTGCCACCTTACATTGAAAGTGGGAGTTTCTCACTTGAGAGCTCCTGGTACTGATGAAATCATAGGGTTAGTCCTATAACCATCCTGGAAGTCCACACTGTTTATGAGGAATCTCTCTTCTACTGTGGTAGATTTCCTCATGAAAGTGGCCACCACCTTTGGCAAGCATAAAGCTTGTGCAGTGCTTAAAATGCTATGTAAATATTAGCTATTGTTATTAGTTTTTATTGGGGTGTGTGTGTGTGTGTGTGTGTGTGTGTGTGTGAGAGAGAGAGAGAGAGAGAGAGAGAGAGAGAGAGAGAGAGAGAGAGAGAGAGAGAGAGAGAACTAATACTGGAATCTTCATTGTTGATAGAGATAGCACTGAGTTCCATGGTGCTGTTTGGAGTTGGGTGTTTCATTAGTTGGAGGATGCAGTTCAATTCTCTATAGTTTGGACAATATCATTAAGGAGAAAAGTACTTTGTAGTTGTGTGATGATTAAAGATATGAGAGACAGTTTCTGGGTAATTTAATCATTTTATTAATAGGCCAGTAGATTATTAATAAAAAGATGGTCCATGGCTACCTCTTTCAGACCAGACTCCTAATGGCGGTGGGGTCACAGCTTATATATCCTTCTAACTTTAGGAGGTCTATCACAGCCATCAAAATTAATTGGTTGATTGAAATCAAATCTAATCGGCTGACAGCAAATTTAATTGGTCAACATGATTGGAGGTGGCTCATATTAAAATGAAGTCTTGGATACTGTGACTTAGGTCACTGAAATCTTAGTTGAAAAGACTTCAGAGAAAGAATGTAGACCTCACCCAAGCTGATAGGAGCACAATAGTTTCCACCTGGGTATGGTTCGTGCAGGATAAATCTCATCAGTAAAGTCCTTCAGAAAAGATTCGAAGGACTTAGAAAGAAGGAGGGGGAGCACTGAACCTTCCCAAGATATCGATTATTAATAATTATTTCTCACAGCTGCAAAATGCCACATGATTAAACTAAATTCAGTAAGTATCTTCTAAATGCTCACTATGTGCAAGGCTGTACCTGATGCTGGGGATTAAAAAAAAGACAGGATCACTTCCCTCTTATTGTTGGTCAATTGTTTCAGTTCTATCTGACTCTTCATGACCCTATTTGGGGTTTTCTTGGCAGAGATACTAGACTGGTTTGCCATTTCCTTCTCCAGCTCATTTTACAGATGAGGAAACTGAGGCAGACAGGGTAAAGTGACTTGCCCAGGGTCACACAACTAGGAAGTGTCTGAGGCTGGATTTGAACTCACAAAGATTAGTCTTCCTGTTTACAGGCCCAGCACTCTATTCACTGCCTTCAGGGAGCTTCCATTCTACTTCCGACCTTACATTCTGAATGTGAATTATTTCCTTGACATAAGCAAATAATAAGGCAAATTTATATGATGTGTTTGATATTTATAAAGCACTGTCCTGCACACCATAAAAGGATGAGTTCCTCTTCACTGGAAATCTTTAAACAGGCTTGTCAAGTAGGCAAGAAGAACTCCTATGCAGATATTAGTTAGAATAGATCAGCCCTGATGTTGCCTCCTACTTTGAGATTCTAAGATTCCAGGGTCCTCTGAAGATCTTTCCAGCAGCAAAAAGAGAGACAGGTTTAAGGAAGGCAAAAACCCTATTGTATCAAGAGGCAGATATAGAAGAGAACTGATCATCAAATCAGGAGACCCTAGTTCATATCCTAACTCTGACACCACCTGTGTGACCTTGGGCAAGGCACTTTTCTTCTCCGGCTCTCAATTTCGTCATCTGTGAAAGGACTAGGGTTTGAACTAGTTGTTCTCTGAGGTCATTTCAGCTCTAAACCTATGATCTAAGTGTATTTGTTTTGAATAAAAAGAGGTAAATCTGAAGATTCTTGAGTGGTTTGGGGAGGGATAGACCCCAGCACCATCTGGTGGTATGCTAACAGAAACCCTTTTTGAATCCTTTTAAGCTTTGCTCTCTAAGTTACTTTTTTTGGGGGTAGGATTTTAATAATTCATGGACCTAACAAAAATGACATCAGACAAGATTAAGTAAATAAGAGAAGAGTACTTTATTTCCCAGACCTGTCAAAGAATACTAAGGTCTCCAACTCAGACAGTCTTCCCAGAAATATTGAATTCTTCCTTCTAATTTCTGGGGTTAAACAAGAATAAATTTGTATAATTAATTCATTGGCCTCTATCACCGTCTCCCCCTTCTGCCACTTAATAACTTCAATGTTATTTTAAGATGTTGGGAAGAGAAGTAGGTTAGAGAAAAAAAAATTTTTTTTTAACTACTCAAAATCAATTGAAATGGTAGTATTGAACAGTGGACAGAATGCCAACCCTGGAGTCAGGAAGACCTGGGTTTGAGTCTTGCCCTTACCACTGTGTGACCCTGGGGAAATCATTTAACCCCTCAGTGGCCCAAGTAAACACCAAAGATTATAAGTTACACAGAATTGCTTATCTACATGGGGTAACAATTTCAAATGACTAAATGAGGCAGCATATGGAAAGTTATTCACAAACCTTAAAGTGATATAAAATGCCAGTTATCATCATTATCATTGTTATTACTATTACAGTATGAGGTCATTATATTGATAAAATGACAGCTCTCTATCCCCCTGCCCAAACCCAAACTGTGACATGTAATAAAGTGCATTGTTAAACAAAACAAATTCCCCTATTTGCTGGGTCCAAAGATATACCTCATTTTGTATATCCATCACCTCTCTGTCAGGATTTGGGTCATATTCAGTGCTTTCTGGAATTATACTTGATCATTGTGTTGATCAGAGTTCTTTAGAGTTAGAAGTCTTCCAAAATTGTTCATTTTTACAACATTACTGTTCTAGTATAAATTGTTTTCCTGCTTCTGCTCACTTATCTTTGTAATAGTTCTTCACAGCTTTCTTTAATATTGTCCCTATAACCATGTCTTACAACACAATAGTAGTCTATTACATTCATATGCCCTGAGTTTTAAAAACCATTTTCCAATGTTGGACTTTGAGTTGAAAGATCTGAATTAAAATCACATCTCAGACATGTAATCATGGGCAAGATTGTGGAATCATGGGCAAGTCAATTAACCCTAATTTTCCCTATCTGTAAAATGGGGATAAATAATAGTGCCGCTCTCACAGGGTTGTTGTGAGGTCCAAATGAAATATGCAAAATTTTTTGAAGCTATGTTGGCCCAACCATGTTGGAAAACAATTTGGAATTATAAGAGACAAATGACTAAATTTTTTCAAGCCTTTTAATCCTAAGGGAGCTTAGGATTCATTGGACAGCTATCTGATGAAGTCAAAGACAGACAGAAAGGTCTTGTATATGTCAAAAATAATTATAGTGACACTTTTTATGATAGCAAAAACTGGAAGCAAATCAAATACCCTTTGATCAGGAAATGATTAAACAATTGTATATGAATATTATGGAATATTGTTGTAAGGAATGGCAAATACGAGGAATTCAGAGAAATAAGAATTGATACAGAATGAAATAAGTGGAACCAGGAAAGCAATGTATATGACCCCCAAACCCAACTGAACAGTAGTCCTTAAAGAAGATATATGGAAATCTCTCTCTCTCTCCTTGTAG
Organism: Dromiciops gliroides; assembly: GCF_019393635.1. Lineage (NCBI taxonomy): Eukaryota > Metazoa > Chordata > Mammalia > Microbiotheria > Microbiotheriidae > Dromiciops > Dromiciops gliroides. The sequence continues at coordinate 74,257,263 of NC_057864.1, forward strand.
AGGTGAGAGATTGTGGGTGTGAGATGTTGCATACACTTACAACTATAGTAATCGTGTCCATTTTCTTTTCTTTGTTATAAGGGAAAGCTCATTACTGATAATTGTAGGTTGTATATCTGCAAATGACTATAATATAAAAACAAAAGGTGGGGACAGCTAGGTGGCACAGTGGATAAAGCACCGGCCCTGGATTCAGGAGGACCTGAGTTCAAATATGGCCTCAGACACTTGACACTTACTAGTAATGTGACCTTGGGCAAGTCACTTAACCCTCATTGCCCCAGAAAAAAGGCAGCAATAAAACTTTTATAAAAGTTCATTGGAGCCTACAAAACACAGTGTTAGGTAAGGAAGTTCTTTTTCAGGGGAGAAGAGAAAGATCAATAACTAAGAATTCTGGCAACTGGGGCAAATTTAGTTGAAGGGCTGAGAAACTAAGGAATAATTAATTACTCCTGTGCAAGCTTGAGGTAGACTAGAGACAGAGGTCATGGTATTTGAGGAAATTGAGGGACTGAGGGGTCAGAGTATTTGAAGAGCAGAGCTTGGGGTGGTGATGACTGTTATCCAGTGCATAATGAACTTACTGGGGAGGAGGTAGAATAACTTGGAGGTCTCTAGATGGTAGCAACGAGGATATGGACAGGAAGGAGTGAACTTTAAAGGAGAATTTATGCCTATCATGATAGCTGAGTGATGAAGTTGTTTGTCCAGCATTCTTGAAGAGGTCCAATGATGTCAAGAGGGTGACATTTTGACTTACAGGTGAATTGGATTTAAGTGAGGCAGAGCTTTGCAAAGTTGTCTCTCCTCCAGAGCCACCTGAGCCCGGTGGCAAGACACAGGTAAGGATGACTGGATATGGCTTGCTGAGTGATAGTTGCAGAGGGAAGGTCTGAAAGTGGAAGTGTGAATTTGTTTATAATATGGGAGAGTTCTGCAAAGCACAGTAGGAGGGAAGGCAATAAAGAACAGAGTGAGGGAAGATTAGGACTGAATTTACTATGGGATTAAATGGAGGTGGAGTTGGGGTATGCTGGAGGTTGGGGTGCTCCTCTTTTCATCCTGTATGTACCTTGTGGTTGGTGTACAGGCCAGGCAGTATGTTGGTAGGGAGATGCTGGAGTCAACTCAAACTGATTCTCAAGAGCCCATTGTTAAATTTTCAGTGTGAGTGTTAATATGTCAGAAATTAGAAAATACTTCAAAGCAGGGCTTGCTTACTGTTTTGTTTATTGTCTATATTTAACGAAGTAATGGAGAAAATGTTAATAAAAGTTAAACTTTAAAGTGTGTGATGCGAATCCCTTCCCCTTTCCAAAGAGCTGGTTGTTAAACATTTACAACACACCCAAGTATGTTGAGGATGAGAATGTTCCCTGATGGGAAGGTGGCCTTGGGAAGAGTAGTGATTGCTTGGTTCTGATACACACACACACACACACACACACACACACACACACACACACACACACACACACTACCTGCCCAAGGTTCCCAAGACAATCACCATTTTGTAATGTAGTGAGTTGTTAAGCATTAGAGACAGGCTGAATGAACACTTGTTTTAGAGGATTCCTCTTCAAGTATGGGTTGGACCAGATAGCTTATAAAGTCACTTCAACACTGGGATCAAGCGATTCTATGAAAAGAAAGTATTTCAGATTATAATTGGTAATGGAGAATTATGATTCAATTTATAAAACTTCCATTTATACACAATTTTTTTGGTAATGTGCTTATCACATATATACATATAGACACATATACACATATATACATAGATAAATACTAGGAAAAGAGAATCAAGCTTCCTTTGTGAATGAATGATTGAATGGATGGATGAATGGATGAATGAATGAATGAATGAATCAATAAATAAATAAAAAACATTTGTCAACCACTAACTATGCTCCAGGTTCTGTGCTAGGGACAAAAATAGTGAGATGTTTTCTTACATTCCACCCACCCCTGAGATCCCTCAACTGTGATGAATTCCTGCCCATCACCACTGTTTCATGAAGAGCCCAGGTCATCCATGCTCACTTCTTTCCTGGCTCTTAGGCTTCTCCCAATTTAGCCTAAGACAGCAAATTCTCATCCCCCATCCCCCTATCTAGTCCCTGCTCTCTCTCTCTCTCTCTCTCTCTCTCTCTCTCTCTCTCTCTCTCTCGCTCGCTCGCTCTTCTCGCTCTTCTCTCTCCTCTCTTCTCTCTCTCTCTCCTCTCTCCTCTCTCTCTCTTCTCTCTCTTCTCTCTCTTCTCTCTCTTCTCGCTCTTCTCGCTCTTCTCTCTCCTCTCTCTCTCTCTCTCTCTCTCTCTCTCTCTCTCTCTCTCTCTCTCTCTCTCTCTCTCTCTGTGTTACAGTCTTTGTATCCTCAGCACTTAGCCAACTGTCTGGCACTAAGTAAGTAAGTGCTTAAGTATTCTTAATCCATCTACTAAATCTAGACAGCATATACAGGGAAAATATTCAGTGAGCAATATATGCCATTGTACTGGCCTGTGTTAAGTTCTGCACAGAATTCAGAAACAGAAGATAGGGTCTTTGCCCTCCATCAGGGAAACATTTTTACACCTGAAATAATTGTTATTTTGCTGTTGAGTTGTTTCAGTCATGTCTGACTCTTTGTGATCCCATTTGGAGTTTTCTTGGCAAAAATACTGGAGCGGCTTGCTATTTCCTTCTCTGGCTCATTTTACAGATGAGGAAGCTGAGGGTTAAGTGACTTGCCCAGGATCACACAGCTAGTAAGTGTCTGAGGGTAGAGTGCCAAGCATTGCAATCTAGGTAAGTGAATACAAAAGCAAAGGCAGTCTCTGATCTTAAAGGAGCTTACATTCTAACGTAGGGAGATGAAATATAAAGTATAGGGAAATGGTGGGCAGGAAGGGGGTATTCTGGGCTGCAAAAGGGTGGTGAATAGAGCCTTAGAAGAATAGACTGGCACAATCTTGTGGCATTGCCAGTATTGATCTGCTTTTGATGACAGAACTGGAAAAGGTATGAACATGACAGCAAAGCAATTGAGGAGAAGGGTAGAAGAGAAAAGCATGGCTAGTGCCAACTTGAATATAATGGGATGCTTCAAGCATTCATTGATCAGGAAGCAAGGAGGGAGAAGAAAGCAGGGTGGCAATGCTTTAGAGTCTCACTGTTGTAAAAACCCCTTGTCAATTGCATAAACATTTATTAAAGTCCTACTGATTATAAATCACTGTATAAGACTCTTGGGAAGATACAAAGCTTTCTGATCTCTGCCTTCATGGAGCTTCTGATCTAGTGTGGAGATAATAGCATGAACACAAATAATGTAATATGGAAATACATTAAAATGCATAAGGTTACAGTGGAATTTTGTGTTGGTCAAAAAAAACCCCCAACAACTAGCGGATTTTGTTGTTACCAGATACACATAATAAAGGCAAGAGAATGAGCCAGAAGGGTGGAGAACAATGACCTTATATCCTTTATTTAATTCTGTTCTTATTTGGATTCATTTATTTACACACGGCTCTGGACAGTAACTCAGAAGAAAAGAAAACTTCATAGACACATCCTCTTCATGACCCTGAGAATTGTCTTCAGCAGAGCCCCTAAAATGGGATTTGGGGACATTGGATCCCCATTAGGGGATAAAGAGAAGTTATAGGGAATTCTCAAGCAAGTAGGTTAGTTGTCAGGAACAATGGGTTTCAATTCAATGCCAGAAACTTAGGCTTCCCTTAGCTGAATTATAAGAGCTGATAGAATATGGTAGCTGAGAGTACAACCTTACAGCTAAGGCATGCTGTCGACGTTCCCTTATCAGGGAGAATCGTTCTGCTCAATGAATCTTAGAGGACATGAGTGGAGATGCCAGGAGGTGGTCCTATTCTCTCCTCCCCCTGGATATGATCTATTGTCTGAGTTTTCATGACATGAATTTCCTGACTTTTTTCTTACCTGTTTGCCTATTTCTTTTTGGGACCATCATTCATATCCCACTCCTAGAGGGCTCTGCTCTCTCTCTTTTTTTTTTTTTTTGGTGAGGCAATTGGGGTTAAGTGACTTGCCCAGGGTCACACAGCTAGTAATTGTTAAGCATCTGAGGCCAAATTTGAACTCAGGTCCTCCTGAATCCAGGGCTGGTGCTCTATCCACTGTGCCACCTAGCTGCCCTTAGGGCTCTGTTCTCATTCTATACTTGTCTGCTTAGTGATCTCATCAGGTCCAGTAGATTTGATTGCCCTTATTATGTAGATGACTCCCAAACCTACAAATCTAACACCAATTTCTCCTGAGCTATATAACCAACCACATAATGGATATAATCACTTGGATAAATCAATCAGTAAGAATTCATTAAGTACCTACTATGCCAGGCACTAGGAGCAAATAATAATAATGAATGAAACAATCTTTCTTCACAAGGACCCTATGTCCTAATGGGGAAGATAACAAGCACCTATAGAAGTATATTCAGAATGAATATAAAATACTAATGGTAATAAAAAGTAGAAAAATACAAAGTAATTTGGGATGGAAGGGACCAGCAGTTGGTGGGGGAGGGTCAAGAAAGGCTTTACGTAGAAGGTGGTGCTTGAGATGCATCTTGAAAGAAGGAAGGGGGGCAGGTAGGTGATGCAGTGGATAAAGCACTGGCCCTGGATTCAGGAGGATCTGAATTCAAATCTGGACTCAAACACTTGACACTTGCTAGCTGTGTGACCCTGGGCAAGTCACTTAACCCTCATTGCCCCGAAGAAAAAAAAAGCTAGCCCAAGAAATTTACATCTTATCCTAGAGGTAATAGGAAGCTTACTGGAGTTAATTGAGTAGGGGATTCTCATGGTCATATCTGTGCTTAAGGAAAATCAGCAATGTGTAGAATGGACTGGAGTACTGAGAGGCTTGAAACAGGGAGACCAGTCAGTTGGTCGTTGCAATAATTTATATAGTAAAATGGTAGCTGTTTAGGTAGAAAGAAGGGGTCAAATGTGAGAGATGTTGTGGAGGTAGAAATGGCAATATTTGGAAACTCATTGGATATGGAGAGTGAGAAAGTGAGGCATGCAGGATAGTGCTGATGATAGAATTGGGAGACTGGAAGGATGCTGTTGTCTGAAAGAGATAGGGAAGTTTGGAAGGGGGAGGATTTGGAGAAAAAGATAATAGTTCAGCGTTCGGCATGTTGAATTTGAGATGTCTTCAGGACATCTAGTTTGAATTATCCAATAGGTAATCAGTGATGCAAGACTAAAGCTCAGGCAGACACACACTCACACACACACACAGAAACAGAGAGAGAGAGGGGAGGGGGAGGGGAGAGGATGGAAAGGAGAGAGCAAGATGGGGGAAGGGAGAGAACTTTGCAGCACACTCTCTGGTGGGTTCAGTATAGGTGGTGAGCCAGCAAAGGAGATAAAGAAGTGATCAGACACATAGGAGAAGCAGAAGAGAGCAGTGTCACAAAACCTCAGAATGAATAGTGGATTCAGGAGGAGAGGTTAACAGTACTAAATGCAGCAGACAGGCTAAAGAAGAATGATGGAAAAACCTGGAATTTGAAATAAGGCCCAGCAATGCCTAGTTCAGTAGTCTTTCTGATGTACCAGATTACCTCCCACTTATCTCTGGCATTTGAAGAACTCATAGTCTGGTGACAACCTGTCTTTCTTGACTGATTTTTACATCATTCCAGCCAAACTACCCCTCTAATTGTAGCCTGGAAAAAATGTTGCATCTCTCATCTCCATGCCATTTTGGGAGCATCCCCATGCTTAGAATGCTCTCCCTCCTCATCTCCCTTTTTAGAATTCCTCAGTACCTTAAAGGCTTTAGTGGCTGTTTCCCACATGAAATCTTTACTGATTCCCCCAATTTTAATGCTCCATTTCCCATTGAAATCACTTGATATTAACTTTATATAGCCTTTGTATTTATTTATCCATGTACATATTATTCCCTTAGTAGAATGTAAGATCCTTGAGGATTGAAACTTTCACTGTTTTTCTTTGTATTCCTGACCACCTAGCAGAGTGGATTCTAGGTCCTTAAGAAATGATTGTTGATGGGGGCAGCTAGGTGGCACAGTGGATAGAGCACTGGTCCTGGATTCAGGAGTACCTGAGTCGAAATCCGGCCTCAGACACTTAACACTTACTAGCTGTGTGACCCTGGGCAAGTCACTTAACCCCAATTGCCTCACTAAAAAAAAAGAAATGATTGTTGAATTAAATTATATTGCACTAATGTGTTCTCTGACTGGCTGTGATAGAACAAAAAACAAATTGGTAGGGGCTTCTAGGCTATGATTTTTAGCACATACTGATCTACAGAGTGCCTCACATCTCAGAAAGCTTCTTTAGAAAGCCATGTGTGAAATAAGGTGCTTGAAGGAATTCAGAAGCAAAATATCAATGGATAATTGAGGCAAAAATGGGGCGAGAGAGATGGTTACATCGAAGAAGGTTTTATGGAAGAGGCAGGTTTTGAGTTCTGCCTTAAAGAATGTGAGGGATTTACAAATTTTATCCTATTTTTCAGCTCCATATTCTTTCCTTCCTATCTCCCCATAACTCCACTGAGAAAGCCAGAAAAACAAATCAAACCTATTACAAACATATATATGTTTGTAATAAGTCAAGCAAAACAAATTTCAGCATTCCTTCCCCCCCAAAGCAAACATTCGCTTCAATTTTTGCTGTGTCTATCAGCTCTCTATCTGGAGGCGGATGCATGTTTCATCTGGAACCTCTTGGAATTATGGTTGATTATTGCATTGATAAGAGTTGCCAGATCTTTCAAAGTTGTTTTTCTTTACAATATTGCTGCTGTTGTATATGTTTTTCTGGTTCTGTTAATTGTACTTTGTATCAGTTCATACCAGTTTCCTCATAGTTCTCTGAAATCATCCCCTTCTTCATTTTTTGAATGTATATAATTTCAATAGATAGTGATGGGGGAAGTAGGAGGGGCATTCCAGCAATAAGAGGGTGACTAGAGCAAAGGCACTGAGGTAGGAGTTCATTGGCTATATCCAGGAAATGGTGAGACCCCTAGTTTGTGTTGGAGCATAGAGCACATAGTAGAATAGTTCATGATACTCCTGGAAAGAGACTTGTGCCAGACTGTCAAAGGCCTGCAATGCCAGCTGAAGGAGATTATACATTATTTAATAGGCATTAGGGAGCCATTGTAGGATTTTGAATAGAATAATAGCATCTGGGGGCAGCTGGAAGGATGGATTAAAGGAGGTGGAGGAAAACCTACAAGCAAAATGAGAGCTTGTACTCAGGTGGGTTTGTGAAAGCTTTAATGACTATCTCAAGGAGCAAGGTTAAGAGCCTTCCAAGTCTAGTGTCTAACACCATGATCTCAGTGGCATTGATGCTTATAGCACTTTCTAAGGCAAAACTCTGATACTGTGGAGTCTAGCACTCCATGATTCCTTTTCCAAGTGAGAGTCATGAGGTTTCTGTGATTCATAAACAGACTTACCAGTCTTCAGATTTACCAAAAGTTTTCTGGAATTCTGAGTGATCCAGACTCCTGAGCACAGTTGTAACCCTTTGGACTGGGCTCATCATATTCCAAGCCACTGTTGCCTTTACCACTATTTAACCTCCCCTCCCCCAATTTTCAGCTTTTGTTGTTGTTGTTGTTTTGTTTTGTGGAGCAATGAAAGTTAATGAAAGTGCCAAGTGTCTGAGGCTGGATTTGAACTCGGGTCCTCCTGAATCCGGGGTTGGTGCTTTACTGTGCCACCTAGCTGCCCCAATTTTCAGCTTTCTTGGTGTGTTTTCTTCCTCATTAGACTGTAAGTTCCTTGAGGGCAGTGACTTTATTTTTCATTTTTGTATCCCCAGTGCTTACTACAGTGCCTGACAAATAGTAGGCACTTAGATGTTTATTGACTGGTTGATATACTGATATATTGACTCATAAAGTGTTAGGTAGCTAGACAATGTAGTGGATAGAGTCCTGGGCCTGGAGTCAGGAAGACTCATATTCTTGAGTTCAAATATGATCTCAGATAACTACTAGCTGTGTGACCCTGGGCAAGTCACTTAACCCTGTTTTCTCATCTGTAAAGTAAACTGCAGAATGAAATGGCAAACTATTGTAGTATCTTTGCCAAGAAAATCCCAAATGGGGTCACAAAGAGCCAGATACAACTAAAAATTACGGAACAACAATACCAACATTGGATGGATCATAGAATTTTGGGGACAGGTATGTGGCATGTTTTCTTTCGAAATGTTGAAGAATAATAATACCAAACAACCTGTTTCCCCTATGTCAACTGTATGACATTTAATGAAGGGCTCTATTTACAGTGGCCAATCAGTGAATGCTATGGATTAAAAACCTGATTTAGGTCTCATTGTTACATTGAAGTTCACAGCAGCTAGGTGGCGCAGTGGATAAAGCACCTGCCCTGGATTCAGGAGGACCTGAGTTCAAATCCAGCCTCAAAACACTTGAAAATTACTAGCTGTGTGACCCTAGGCAAGTCACTTAACCCTCATTGCCCTGCAAAAATTAAAAAAAAAAGAAATTATTACACTGAGGTTCATTTTGTCTACCTACAAAACACAGCCTTCTCTCAAAGGAACTCTTCTTGCCTGAGTAAAGCTGTGGCACCAATCAACTGAGTCTTAGAAAGGATCAGCACCTTGGACAGAAGCTACTGAAGAATTATGATATAGTGAATAGAACAAAGGGTTTGAAGTCAGGAAGACTAGGATTCAAATGTCACCTCAGATACTAGCTGTGTATCTCTGGGCAAAAGTCACTTAATCTCTCAGCCTCAGTTTCTTCATCTTTAGAACAAGGTGGCTGAACTTCATGATGCCTAGGGTCTCATTCAGTTCGAAATCTATGATCCTATAGTAGGCAAAGTATATTGACCCCAGCTGGACTTCTTCCAAAGAATTTGTGCAAACATCTCTAAGGATCATAGATATAGAACTGGGAAGGACTACAGCAACCATCTAGTCCATCCCCCTCATTTTATTATTTAAAAAAAAATTTTTTTTGGTGAGACAATTGGGGTTAAGTGACTTGCCTAGGGCCACACAGCTAGTAAGTGTTAAATGTCTGAGATCGGATTTGAACTCAGGTCCTCCTGACTTCAGGGCCAGTGCTCTATCCACTGCGCCACCTAGCTGCCCCCATCCCCCTCAATTTAAAGATGAGGAACCTGAGGTCCAGGGAAGTTAAGTGCCTTGTTCAATATTGCACAGGTGATGTTGAAGACTAGATTTGAACCCAGGACCTCTGAATCCAGAGCTAAGTGGTCTTTCTAAAAATGTCTTGTTTTCTCCTTAACCTGGAACCACTGGGTACCAAATCTATTACCAATTGAAATGATCATGTCTTCCCAAGTTTGCGATTGGGCAGGCAAATGGGCTCAACTTGTCTGGGAGGCATCCCAGCTTTACTGATTCTCTCTGTCTTCTCCTCCTATCTCCTGCCTTTCTTACCCCTTTGGTGGGAATTCTTAGAGCAATGTTTATACTCTAGAGCATTACCTGACCATTCCAAATCAGTGCTAAATATAGCTGGTGCAACATAACACAGCCAGAGTATAGCAAGAAAGTTATACTTGGGCAAGGGCTGCCTGGATATCAGATTATTTTAACAGTCATTGGAGTTTTAGTGTCTTTGCTAACAGTAAGGGTGACTGCTCCTTTCAGAGGTTTTATCCTTCTCTTCCACCCACTGCTGCCACCTCCTTTTTCCTTTTCCCTGCTTCCCACGATTACCTTGTTCCTTGACTTGAACTAGGAACTGGAGATTTGGCTTTGGCAGAAATTACCAGGCTTAGTCAGAATGGAGTTTACCCTCCACTGCACACTCTCCTCCCTCCTTTCAGCATAGGCCTCTCTTGTTTATTCTGATGGGTTTCCTTAGATTCAACACCCATAAACCCTCTCCAAATGAACACAGATGCTCTGTTTCCCTAGCTCCATTTTTTTTCTGGAATAGACTTCATGTATTATCTCAGTACCCCAAAGACTCCAATGAACTAAGCAGGAGTTAACCAAAGGATGGGCCTTGAAATAATCTATCTATAAGCTCCTCTTTATATATGTGATATAGGCCTTGTTATTGGTGTTACTTTTTTTCAGTCATTCAGTTGTGTCTGACTCTTTGTGATCTTATGGGCCAGAGCATGCCATACTTTCATGAGGTTTGCTTGGCAAAGATATGGTAGTAGTTTGCTATTTCCTTCTCTTCTGGATTAAGGCAAATAGAGGTTAATTGACTTGCATAGGGTCACACATCTCTTAAGTGTCTGAGGTAAAATTTGAACTCAGGTCTTCCTGAATCTAGGACCAACACTCTATCCACTGAGCCATCTAGCTGCCCCCCAAACTAGGCCTAAACAACATACCAAACTAAATTCTATATGCAATGTCCTTTGCCCAGAGGTGGCATCCTTCACTTCTCCAAAGGATGGTGGGAGTTACATTCTCATATTTCTTTTTTTGCTTGGTCATTATAATTAAATATTCAGTTGAGAGTTTTTCCCCAATTTACTTATTGCAGTCATGTATATAGTTTTTTTTGTGTGTGAGGTAATTGGAGTTAGGTGACTTGCCTAAGGATCACATAGGCTAGTAAGTGTCAAGTGTCTGAAGCCAGATTTGAACTCAGGTCCTCCTGACTCCAGGGCTGGTGCTCTGTCTACTGCACAACCTACTGCCCCCATGGTATATATTTTTACTGTTCTGTTTAGTTCACTTTATATCAGTTTAAGTGTCTTCCTATGCATCTCTATTTTTATGATGCAGTGATATTTCATTACATTTACATACCACAATTTATTTATCTGTTCTCTAATCAATTGGCATTCCCTTTATTTCTGGTTCATTTTCTTACTACAAAAAATGCTATTATAAAATTTTGACATACTTAGGACTTTTCTTTCGATCTTTGACTTTCTGGAGATTATACACCTAACTATAGAATCTTGGGTCAAAGTTACTTTCTAGCATAATTCTTCATTGTTTTCCAGAATAGTTGGACCAATCCGAAGTACCACCACAGTGTATCAGCACATCAGTTTTCCTCCCAAAACTTCCCCAACATTTCCATCTATTAATGACCTTTGTGAATTTGCCGGACTGAAGTAAAAATTAGAGTTTTTTATATTTCTCTTCTTCTTAGTGATTTGGAGCAATCTTTCACAGAGTTGTGAATAGTTTACATTACCTTTTTTGGGGAACTATTTGCTTATGTTCTTTGCTTACTTATGGATTAAGGAATGGCTCTTGGTTTTATATATTTGGGTTGGTTCTTTGTATATCTTGTAGCATCAGACCCTTATCACAGATGCTTGATTCAAATTTTTTTCACAATGAGCTGCTGCCCTTCTCAGTTGCATTGATCTTATTTCCTATACTTATTCTACTCTTTGAATGTACTTCTAAACCCTCCAGTTTAAATTGAGGTTAACTATCTATGTATGTAATGTATCTTTCCAAAGATGTAAGTTCTTCAAGAAGCGCAGACTGTTTTTTTTTTTGTCCTTTATCTCCATATCCCATCATAGACAGGTATAGTCAAAATATGAATGCTGGGTGAATCCACACTGTGCAAACTTCCTCTGACTTAGTCAGTCAATCCTAGGGATTGTCTGAAGGCACTTTCCCATGCTCACAAAACCAAGTAACAGAATCAGGGTAATGAATCCAAGTCTGCCTAGGCCCAAGCCCAGCATGCATAAGGAGGAGGTTGATAAGTGTTGAATTGATTAGTAATCAACATTATTCTATATCTGGAGAAAAAGATTTCTGTCTCTAGATATAGTGACTAGAACTCATTCTGAGTTCCCTGTCACTTGCCTCTGAGCCCACTGATTCTCACATTGTCAAAAGACTCCAATACTTGGTCTCCTGTGTTTCTTTACTCCATGTTTTGAGACATCAGTCTTTGGAAGAGTGAGATACCCTCTATGTACTCAGTTAATATGAGATGATGATGATAGCCTATAGCTGAAATGTTCTATCCAAAAGATAACCCTCCTTTTTTCCTCTACCAGGGAAGATTTATTCCTACTTGCCTGTTAAGTTTGAAGCATTCAAAAAGACACCCTATTTCTTTGTACTTTCAAAGCCAGGGAATCAATTTACAGTAATGGATACCAAATAGTTTGTAAAGATTGTGTTTTTCAAAGTAGCCTCAGGTACTTGTTCTGTAGTTAGACTTCTCCAATCTGGGGTGCTTGTTACTGACCTCAATCACACTTTCTGACTTCTGGCTTTGTGACTAAGGTATAGCAGACAGCCTTATAAAGTTTGCCTGGGCTAGATCTCTCCTTTGTACCACTGTGGTTGATCTCTACCTTCAAGTCATGTCTTGGGTAAAATCAATCCTTCATTCAACCAATGTGGCTAGTGAGGGCTTCCTATGTGGAAGGCTCTATGCTAGATATTCCTTGAACCGTGGGGTACCTCTTGTATTTCTCCAGGGAGTAGAAAAGACAAAATATCTTGAACCAATTTTGCTTCCCCAGCCTCACTCTTCCCTACTCCCTTCATTGTGTTGGCCAAACTTAGATTCCCCTGGTCTTAGAGGGGTTAATGGGACAAACTGACAATTTCTATATTTCCTTTTATATAATGCCTTCTATATGCAGCTCACTTTGCAATCTGCTAGGGAATGATATAAAGTTTGGGTAAGACAGAGCCCCTGTCATCATGGAGCTCATAAACACAACAGAACAGGGTACTGTGTTGTTGATACATAGTAGTGCATGATAAACACATTAAGTGTTTATGGAACAAAGTTCTATGAACCCTGGGAAGAAGATCTTTATGAAGGAAGGACAAGATCATCATTAGATTATAAACTCCCCAATTCAGGTTAACAAATATTTATTATCTACTATGTGTAAAACATTGTCCTATGTGCAAAATGAAGACAGCTTCCATGATCAAAAAGCTTCCATTCTCTTATCCCTAGTGTCTAGCACAGCTCCCTATGCACTATCGATTCTGAATAAATGTTTATTGAATTTGTTGAGTTGAATTTTTGTGCTTAACCCTTCCCTTTACTAGGGAAGGCAATTATTGCATTGCTCATTTCTCAAGGAGAGATTATAGCATTTGACTGCTTTCCCCCTCACATTTCCCTACCCAACCCCCTGATATACTACAGAATATAGGTTCGCAAACTTTTTAGTTTGAGGACTTTGCATTATTAATTTTTTTAGTACTCTGATGAGCTTTTGTATATAAGGGTTATATCTATTGAAATTTACTATTTTAGAAATTAAAACAGATAAATTTTATGAATACTTATTAATTTTAAAAGAAAATAATAAATCTACTATATATTAACATAAACATTTTAATGAAAATAAATTTTTTTATTTTGGAAAATATAGTTAATGAAAGCATTTCATAAACATGTTTTTACAAATCTCTTTAATGTCTGACATAATAGAAAAGAGCTGGATTTTCCTGTATGCTTCTACATTCAATTTGTTGTGATATATTCTTTTTTTTTGAAGTATATGAAGAGAATCTGGCCTCACATAGATATGGAGTTGAAAAAAGAAGTGTATTTTAACAAGCAAATAAAGTCTGAGTTTTATTATTACAAATCATTTTGATCTTGTGGACCCCTGAAAAGGCCTTGGGGACTCCACAGGGTTTGGAGACTATACTTTGAGAAACACGGCAATAGAATTCACACATTAGGCTTATTTCATTTTAATATTCGGCTTCCTAGCTTCCTCCTTTGTTCCTATCAGCTCCATTCAGAGTAGGGAGTCTTGCAGGAGTAGTTAGACCTAGAAAGGGAACCAAGTGGACCAAGTGGACATCATATATCCATTCACAATGTCAGCACAGGTCCTTGTCAGCTGTGGCTAAGCCAGAACATAAGCATGAACCTTGTTCCCATAGTCCATATTTACACATTATAAGTCTGCAGCAATGTGATTCTGTCATTCCCTACTGAAACTTCTCTCCCAAGATTCATCATATTTGTGAAGTGAGAGGGAAATACTCAAAAGGTCTGCATAATCTTGCTCCTGAAAAGGAAGCATGGAAAACTAATGAGACATTGTGATGTAGTAGAATAACTTTGGCTTTGGTGTTAAAGGACATTTGCTCAAATCCTTTGATTATTGTAACGATGGGAATGATGCCACCTGCTGGAGACTTATTGTAGGAAAGCTCCACATGAGGAGAGGGCCTCTGAGGGCAGGACCATGTGGCTTTCTTTGGCATCAGGAAGTGACATTGGCTTGTGGGAGGAGGAAGGGGAGGCTGGCGCACTGGCTCATTCTCTTTCCCTGAGGACTGTGGTGGAGAAGGGAGCTCTCCCTTTCATAGATAGATAAATCTAGGCCCTTTCTCTCTCTTTTTACCAAATTCTTATTCTCCTTATTAAATGTTTAAAAGTCTAACTCTTGCTAAAGCTTATAATTTATTGGCGACCACTCATTAGATATTTTAGACAGTATAGCTAGAATTTTAGCCCTTACACTACTTATCTGACTGTTGTGGTGAAGTAGAAACAATGCTGCTCTTGGGCTATGCCAGGGTCCTCCTATGTGACCTTCCACCCATTCCTTAACTTCTCTGGGCCTCAATTTCCTCACCTGTAATTGAGATATTTGGACAAGATGGCCCCTAATCATATGAATGCTTTGGGATCCTTTGGTATTCTGGGTGGATCTGCCATTTGGAGCTGTATGCCTTTCACTCCTGTCAGCCCCCTCACTCATCTTTAGACAATGTTTGAAGCATGAGAATCCACATTAGACAGGAAGTTTTGTTTTAGCTAGAGGAAGTAGCAATGAAGTATAGTAATGCTTTTTTTCCCCCCTCTGCAAAGTGGATATTCTAAGACAAGTAGGGTGGTTGGTCTTTCTCATGAGCTGTGTCCTCAGGATGGCACCTACTGAGAAGGCTAGATTCTAGCAGAAAGATAAAGGTTATACTTAATTAAGTACTGAAAAGGACATTTTACTGTGATAATGCCGAGTAGCTTAAATGAAGGAATGTTGTGGCATGTCCTTCATGGGAGACCTTTCGGAAAAGTCCAGACAGCTTTCTTTCCACTATGATTTGGATATAGGCCTGCCTGGAGACAGAGGCAATGGCCAACCTCTCCAGACCATTCACTGCCCATGGATTCTCTCATTATTTTTTTGGAGGTGGTCTAGCAGCGAGTGGGGACAACTCATTAAATCAGAACAGTGCATTTAACATGATTTATTCATAATGAACTATCACTTCCCATCAATACAAGCCAGATTTCTGTAAGATGTCCTCCCTCAGAAATATACCCAAGATGCTGCATAATGTCCTCATAACACTTTCCTACATATGTCTCTCTACCCCTTAGTTTCCCCAGTAAAATGCATATGCCAATTATATTTCCCACTTGTGACATTTCTTTCCTCTTAACATTTTCTTTCCTTCATCCTTCAGAGAATGTAGCATGGTTTGTGGTTCTGGCAAGGAATTTTGGGTATTCACTGGTCCTTTGCAAGGCATTCCTTTGGGTCCCACATCTACCTCTTTGAGGGTGGTTTCAGTATGTTTTTCTCTTATGTTTTGGATGTATTCCTAGTGTTGAAGTTGTGGGAATCTTTTAGAACTCTGTTTGACCTGTCTTCTTATCTAAAATGTCACATTATTTCAATTCGACAAACATTTATTAAGCATCTATAATGTGCACTGTGTTAGGTGCTGAAGGCAAAAAGATGAAATAAAATATAGACTTTGCCCTCAAGTTGCTTATGTTCAAGCAGGGTAGAAGATGTTTCCAAGTAACTTTGATAGAAGGAGTACAAGATTATTTGTATCTCCAGAGCCTAGCTCAGTGTTTGCATGTGATAGTTTACTATTGAACCTTAGTTCAATAGAAAGGGGAATTGAAGTTAATTGGATGATTCAAATAAAGTGCCATGAGAAATTTGAAGAAGGGAGAAATCTCCTTCAAGAGGTTGATTAGGGAAGGATTCACAGAGGAGGATGATGGCACCTTGAAGATGGGGAGAAATTTCAAAAAGGGGCCTGAGGCAGGGTAGAGTGGGGATCCATTCCAGGTATGGAGGATAGTGTAAGCTAGGTACAGATGTGGCATATAAAAAGGTTTGAGAGACAGAATTTCTGGTGAATTTAATCATTTTATTAATAATGCTAGCGTTTCAGAATATGTTTAATGAGATAGTACATATAATGTGAAAAATTTTGGAACTAGAAATCTATAAAAGCAAATGCTGAAAACTATCTCTACATGGAACTAGAAAAATAATATACGTTTTATTATTAAAAAAAACCTAAAAATTAAAAACAAGAAAAATAATGCTAGCATTTTAATAAAAGGGTGTTCATTTGGTGTCTCTCTTAGACCAAAGACAATCACGGGACCAGGTTTTGGAAGAAGAAATTCAAAAGGATGGAAAGTAAAACTCTGGTTAACAAGAAGAATGAAAAATTACAATGATGGGTTGACCTGACTTGATTATGTCATTTAGTTCTTGAGCCCCGACCCCAGCCTTAGGCAATCTATTCAAAGAATTTATGCCCACCCAAGCCTGACAGAGCACAAAGGCTGCTCACCTGGGTGGGGGTCTACCGTCAGAGGCTGACTTTTAAAATTGGGTCTTTAGAAAAAGAGGGGGCTCTGGATCTCTCCAAATCATTGGTTATTAATAATCATTTCTCTCACTGAGAGAGGGGTAACCTAAGAAAATATAGAGATGATTCTCCCTCTATACTCGGATCTGCTCAGATTATAATTGGAATATTTTGCTTCACCTCTGGGCACAACAGTTTAAGGACATTGATAAGTGGGGAGAAATGTTCAGAAGCAATCAGGAGGGTGAAGGACCTTGTGTCAGAGCTGTATGAGAATCATTGAAAGAAATGGAGGTACATTATAGTAGAAATTACTTTGCGTATGTTTTAGATTTGAGTGCCACTTGAAGTGCCTTCTAATTCTGAAAGTCTATAATTTTATATAGACGAGGACAAGGGAAAGAGGGGTATTCCATTGGCTGAAATTACATTATATGAAAAGAATCATGAGAGATTAGCCTACTGTTGTGGGGGGAAATGGGGTGCGGGGTTGGGGTAGGGGTAGGGATCCTTAGGATTCCTCTTTAAAGAATTACACCCTCTTGCACACAAAGCAGTTAAATAAGATGGTAGTTTATTTAGGGGCAAGGGGAAGGGAAGGGGAAAGGAAAGGGAAGGGAACCCAAGAGAAATCCTTGCACTTCTCTTGGGGAGAAAGGCACAAAGCATAGGGCTCTGAGGTACCAATCTCCTTGAGCGGGAGACTGGCAGGTACTTTTATAGAGGGACTGATGGGGGGAGGGGTGACCATTTGACTGTGGAAAGTTCCTTTAGTGAGGGAGGACCATCCCCCACAGGTGGTGACTAGAGGAATTGAGTGTCCTCTTCAGGACCAAAGACTGCAGCCACACCCAAATTTAATCTCCCCAAGGGTAAGGGAGATCAGAATGAAGGGTGGAGATCCCAAAGCTAGCTCAGTCCGATTTGGTTCCGCTTATCTCTCTCTGTCCTCTGGTTTAGTTTCTCAAGTAGAAGATTCCTTGAGTGTACCCCAGAGTACTTCTGGGGTACTCTGGGCCCCATGACATCACAAAGATAGATTAGATTTGGTTTGTGGAGGGCATTGAATGCTAGGATAAAGGGTTATATAGCTAATTCTAATAGATAATAAGGAGTCATTTCACAGTCTGAGTACAGGAAAGATGAAATTGGAGTATGTAACGAGTGGAATGACGCCACCTGCTGGAGACTTACTGTAGAAGAGTTCCACCCATGAAGCGAAGGTCTTTGAGGGCAAGATCAGAGTCTCTCTTTGGCATCACGAAGTGACGTTGGCTAGTGGAGGAAGCAAGGAAGGGACTAGCGCTCTGTCTCGCGCTCTTTCTTTTGGACTTTGGTGGAGAGCGGAGCTAGAAATGTGCTCTCCCTTACTAGATAGGAATCTAGACCTTTCTTCTCTCTTTAATCAAATTCTTATTCTCCTTAATAAATGCTTAAAGCCTAACTCTTGCTAAAGCTTATAATTTTATTGGCGACCACTCATTAAATATTTTAGACAGACTAGCTAGAATTTTAGCCCTTAACAAGTAGCATATCAGGAAATATCCTGGGGGCAGCAATGAAGAATTCATTGGAAAGGGGAGAGAGTAATGGCAAGGAGACCAGATAGGAAACTATAAGGACAGTCTAGGAGAGATTGTGCTAAGGGTCTAGATTAATGTGGTAAGAGCAGGAATGTACATGAGAAGGGAAATGAAAGAATTTGCAAGATTAACTTCGAGGCGCTCCAATTTTTCTAAGGTTTATCACACACAGTTTTTCCTGCTGTATGTTGGATCTCAAATCCCAAATCAGATGCAAGCCATCAGTCCATAAGAACCAGCAGGGACTTTAGGGTCATTGGATCTAATTCCAGTTGAATCTTAGAGAGTCAGCTACTTGCTCATGGGGGCCCAGGGCTCAGAGTTTGGGAGGACATTCAACAGAGGCTTATTAAGCAGGGATGTGAGTATGCTGTTGGTTTGTATACATTTGAACATTTCGTTCAACATTTATTCCCTGACCTCACCTGGTCACACATGGTTGCCTTAGGATAAATGGAAGCTTCTATGGTTTTTATGTCTAATGTTCTTTAGGTACCTGAAGGAGTCTTCTCTCATACCCATGGTGTTCCATGATCTCCATTCATCGCTTCTTGGCTTTCCATGGGTGATCCTACCGGGTCTGGGACTTTGGCTTGGTTAGTGATCATTGATTGGAGCTTGCTGGTCCCTATCAGAATTATAAGGCAGCCCAAGTTTTGCTGTGGCACTGTGGTGTCTTATTTCCCTACAGACTTGGAGCCTCATCTTTGACCTTTTTCCTTATTCCTGGAGCCATGCGTCCTGTCTACTATTTGCCCCCAATCTTTGTCCTATTGCTGTAGAACTCCCTTAAGTATGACCTAAGGACCATTTGAACTTTAATAGAGGGTTCTTGGAGACTAAAAAACTCTCAGAACCAAATGTGTGCATCTCTAATGGTAGAATTTCAAGTAGTGGGGAAAATATTTCTGAGGCTCAGTACTCTTCATATTACATTTGATCACTTAAATGGGCTACTTGGATTGGGAGTGGATTATCTGTGGACTAGGGGAACCCTTTGGGCAGTAATGCAGCCAGTCCCAGGGCAGGCAGTTAGTCTCCACCCCACCTCAATCCTTAGGGGTCAGGGACCTAGTAAGTTAATAGAAGCAACTAAGACCCTTTGTCAGCCCATCTAGCACCTGTCATCTGTATCAAGAAGGATCATATGATTCTGGATGTAGGGCTGGAAGGGGTTTCAGTGACCCATCCAGTCCAAATCCTTCATTTTATAGCTAAGGAAACTTAGACCCAGAGAGTTTAAATGGCTTGCCTAAGGTCAAATGGTAAATAAATATTAAAGTTGGGACTGAAGCCCAGGTCCTCTGACTTGAGTCAGTGCTCTTTCCACTATGCCCTCTAGAGGAAGTCTTTATTGATTTTCCTAATCCCTGGCAGGATGGCCTGCCACCCATCCTGGAGATAAGTATCTTTCTACAACACAGGGATCATAGGATTATAGACTGTACGGACTTTAAAGGGTCATTTAATCTTTTCCTCTCATTTTATGGATGAGGGAACTGATAGGCTGAGGGGAAGTAACTTGGCCCAAGTCACAGAGGTAATAAACAGCTGATCCCAGGTCCCCAGCACAGGTCCCTGACTCTGGATCCGGTTCTCCTCTGAGTGAAACACCTTTGGCTCACTTACCCCAAAGAAGGGGAAAGAATATCCTGGCATCATCCCTTTCCACCAAGACCATATGGGGATCCATTTCAGCTTTAACCACACTGTTTCCAGCAATGACAATCCACAGTTAACCGGCTTCCTGGGAAAGGTAGGACTGGGGGAAATAGGCTTGGGGCTCAAGTAGAAGAACAAGTCATTCTAGGGCCAGGCACTTAGCTACAACCGTCACTGTATTTAGAGGGCCCTAGTTTCACTTGCAGGTCTTCAGCAACATAGAAACAAGAGAATGTAGCTTCTAAATAGCAAGATTAGTTAAATAGGAAGTTACCATCCAGCCAGGTGGGGCGAGCTCCTTTCCGTATCAGTGGTCTCAAGATAGTAACCTGGATTGTTTGTTTCCCTGCCATTGGATGGTGCCCTTCTCTCCCAGCCTCCCCCAAACAACCAAAGTCCTGCTTTGTGCCATTTAACTCAGAGCAGTTTTTTAGCACTTGTTCCCACTGCAAAAATTCATAGTTATGGCTCTAAATGGTAGTAGCAGTTCAGAAATGGAAAAGTTGAGAGGGAGGATCATATTGTTAGGGGTGATGGTGGAGAAGATGGTTTTGGAAGTGTTGTGCCTTGCACGAAGTAGCTCCTTGAGACATATTAATGGAATGGATTAACCAGTGAGTGAACAGAAGATCGAGGAGGTACAAAGGATAAGTTTTTTCCTTGAGGATAAAAGAGGTGGAGGAAATAGCTCCCTTTTTCTACTGCTGTATGAGTTTGAGTCCAGGCAAGCTATGCTGGGTGAGAGGATGGGGATACTCCCACCTTACCCCGCCCCCCCCCCCACTTTGTTGGTTTTGATCTACCTACTAGGGAGGAAGAATCATTTAAGTATCTGCTATGTGCCAAGCACTGTGCTAAGTACTTTACAAATATTATCTCATTGGATCCTCACAACAACTCTGTGAAATAGGTGCTATTATGATTCCCATCTTGCATTTGAGGAAACAGACAGACAGAGGTTAAGTGACTTGCCCAGGGTCTCACAGCTAGCAACACTTGCAATCAAGTTTGAACTCAGGTCTTCCTGACTCCAGGCTGTATGAACTATGGTGCCACCCAGGTGCCTCTAGGCAGCCTTCAGCTGACCACAGCTTCTGATTTCTTTTATCTTGTTTTATTGATAGAAAGATTGCCAGCATCACATGGCATTGATTCTTTACAACTTTTCAGTTCTTTCATTGTCTCTGAGGGGTGGAGAAGAGGCAGGCAAATCATGCTACCTTTCCAAAGAGTGAGGAAAGCCCATAAGCCACAGACACACCTGTTCACATGCTTTGAAGGAGTCAGAGCTTGTGACATTGCTTTTTACCCCTAGGTAGCAACACTGTTGCTTGTGCCTCCCCTTCTCTCCCAAACAAAAAGAATTCGGGCACTATACTAGGTTGCACAGTGGATAGAGTGCTGGTCCTGATCTGGAGTCAGGAAGAACTGAGTTCAAATCTGGATTCAGAAACTTACTAGCTGTGTGACCTTGGGCAAATCACTTAATCTCCTTCAGTCTCATTTTCCTTATCTGTAAAATGGGAACAATAATAGCACCTACCTTTCAGGACTGTTGTGAGAATTAAGTAATGCATGTAAATAATTTTGCATACCTTAAAGTGTTACATAAATGCTAATTGTTGTTGTTGTTGTTGTTATCATGCAAAGAAAAAAATAAAATAGTCCTTAAACTTAAGGATCTAACAGTCTATTTGAAGAAACAACATGTATGTGTGTGTGTGTGTCTCTATGTGTATGTGTATACACACAAACACACATATATATGCATTTACAAAATGAACACAAACTAGCGAAAGTGGGCAAAGGTACTAGCAAGGGAAAGGACAGGATGGGGATTAGGAAAGGCTTCACCTAGAAGAACGTTGATTAAGTTGAGTCTTGAAATAAATTAGAGATTCTAAGAGGGAGAAGTAAGGAAAGAGTACATCCTACAGATGGGGGCTTATGGGATGAGACATAGACTATCACATATGAATGACACTATGGCTAGGTTGTTTGATATGTGGGAAAGGGCCTAATGTGTCATAAGGCTGCAAAGATAAATTTGGGGCCAGGTTATGAAGGGTTTTAAATACCAGACAAGAGAGTTTATATTTGATCCTAACTGGGAGCCATTGGATTTTATAGAGTAGGGAGAGACATAGTCACACCTGTACTTTAAAGGAAAATTTGCTTTAGTTGCTATGTAGTGGAGGCTGTTGGAGAAAGACAATGAGGACTGAAGTAGGGGGAGTGGTTTTATTCAGAGAGGGATGGGGGACCAATGTGGGAGATATTGTGGAAATTGAGATGACAAGATCTGGTCACTGATTGACTATTTGGGTTGAGTGAGAGCAAGGTGTCAAGGAGGACAACCAGGTATGAATAACTGGATTGCCATTTCATTTCTCTTTTTTTTGAGGGGGTATTCTACCATCCTTACTCTCCCCTCAACTCTGGTACCTTTGATAACAGGGCAACACATGTCTCATATTTTACTCTATTGCATGTTATGTCCTGAGGAATGTGATTGCTTCAACTGGATTATAAAGTCATTGAGCACAGGGACAGTGTTGCTTAGCACAATGCTGAGCAAATGGTAGCTATCTGATCAATGTTTATTGATTGATTTGACCCACAGATCAAACAGGTCAAATATCAAGGCAGGATGGGACAGTGGGAAATGCACTGAGTTTGTAGCAAGAGGACCTGGGTTCAAGTCCCACTTTTGCTATTTATTGTGTGACCTTGGATAAATCACTACTTTGAACCTTAGTTTCTTCATGAATGGTGGGGAGTTGGCCTAGATGATCTCTAAGGTTCTTGTTTTTAGTTGTACTCCTGCAAAATTGTGAGTTAAGCTTCTTGGTTTTCACATCATGATCCAGTTGATTTCTCCTCCCTTCTTTTCTTGCCTCTTTCTTCTGCTAGGGAGGTAAATAGAAATAGGAGGGGAGAGGGGATACAATATGGTACAGACAGATTTTGTTTTATTTTTATTATTTTATTTTTATTGTGAACTTAACAAACACCAAAGAAAATGAACATTTCCAAATGCAAGCTAGAATACAAAAAGAGGATTGTGAATGAAATTGAATTTCCACTATGTACACCTTGCCTTTTCTTTTAAGTATAAATTTAAGAAATTCAACATGTAACTTTCAAAGCTGTTTGGCTTGTTGGTGTTTCCTTCTGTCCTTTTCTGTGCATTTAAAAAGTGCTTCTATAATTTTTTCCCTGGCAAACCTATGCCTACTTCCCCTCTCTCTGGAACCTCCCTCCCCACTATGATGATAAAACAGACAAACAAAGCCTTATAATAAAACAAAACAGATCTCCACATTGGCCATATCTGAAAATGTATGTCTTCTTTTTCATCCATTACCTCTCAGTGAAGAGGTGGGGAGCCTGCTTCATTCTCAGTACTCTGCAATTGTGGTTGTTTATTGCATTGATCAAAGTTTTTAAGCATTTTTGTTGTTTTTTTTTTCCACAGTGTGGATATTATTGCATACATTGTTCTCCTGGTTCTGCTTCCTTCCCTCCACATCATTTCATATGAGACTCTTCAGGTCTCCAGGTCACATTTGTTATTTCTTATGGCACGATATTGTTTTATTACATTTATATACCATAATTTGTTTACCTGGGACTCTATGCATACTTGATGTGTGACCTTGATCAAACAGTCTCACTTCTCTGAAGTTCTTCTCCATTGAAAAAAATGGGGTAGAGGACACAGAGCTTTCTTCTTGGGGCTGGAAGACAGACATTGAAGGTAACTTAACAACAATGGGAAGTTCTGGCTGAAAAGATGAGTTTTTCCTCATGTCATGGGCTTTATGAGCTTTTTTGTTCTAATTTGAGAATTTTCATTGTTTCCACTATGAAAACACAAACAAAAAGATAGAATGGAACCCTTTTCTTCTTGTCTTCTCCCAGTTTCATATTGCTTACATCTGTCAATGGCTAGCATCCTCTTACATCTGCAATTGGTTCAACACATTTAAGCCTCAGTACAATCTATTTTATGGTCTTGACCATAAAATTTCTCCTGGGAATGAATTTTGATCACCACCACAGCACCACCATAGCCCCTTCTGCTATGGTGTTGCTTTGTGAGATCAGTGTTTGTGTGGGCACTTCTTGCATTAAGTTCTGCAAATTTGGGGTATGGGCTATTCACCATGTCAGCTGCAGGGAGTCAGCACAATTCAAGGGAATTCTGCCAGTCTCTATTCAGGACTACCATGAGGCTGTCCTGAAAACTGACCCTTGGAAATCCAGAAGTCTTAGTACAAACTTGAAGTGTGTCCTCGTTGGGCAGGAACATCCAATGTGCATTTCAAAGGAATGCTCTATGAGAAGTATGACGGATAGAGAGCTGGACTCCAAGTCATGAAGGTCTGGCTTCAGGGATGCTTCTCTCTGACTTATTTACTGTCTTTTTTGTTTTGTTTTGTTTTTGTGGGGCAATGAGGTTAAGTGACTTGCCAGGGTCACACAGCTAGTAAGTGTCAAGTGCCTGAGGTCAGATTTGAACTCAGGTCCTCCTGAATCCAGGGCAGGTGCTTTATCCACTGCACCACCTAGCTGCCCCCTCTCTGACTTATACCATCTATGTGACCTTGGCAAGTTGGTGCCTGAGGCAACTATAAACGGCAGCGTAGGTGCTGATCTCATTAGCTGAAGTGTGTGTGTTGTGTGTGTGTGTGTGTGTTCCTCCTGGGAATTCCTTTCACTTATGAAATAAGTTGCCTCCCTTTCCTTTCAAAAAGAGGAAGCAAAGGAATCTATGGCCTTGGAAGTGTGTGAAGGACTTATTATTCCTTCAGAATAGGAATCATGGGACATAGAGGGGAATAGACCTTGGAGATCAGCTAGTTCAGACCCTGATGTTACAGATGAAAACGCCAGTTGACCAAGGCCATGTAGGAAGTAAATGGTAGATCTGACAGAATCCCTGTCCTCAGACTCCAAGTCTAGTGCTTTTTTGAGTATAACACTGCTGGCCTATACATTTTTCTTTCCTTTTACAAACTAAATTTTCTCATTTCAATCTAACTCAGATTTTCAGATACTCTAATTATTTCACACATTTCACGATGTGAAGTTATGCTTTGTCTCTGGTGCTATCTGCCCTGTCCTTAAATCCCATTTGTCCTCCTCTTGGCTCCCTGACTCATTCTGGTCACAACCGTGGCTGTCTTACCTGCCCTTCTTCCCTACAGTGTCGGGCTGGGTGAGTTGGCTCTCACTGCTGGAAAGTTCATTTCCTTGCTGAGGTGTCACTGATAAGGCTGGAGGTGTTATCCCTCCTAGGGCTAGAGGATCTGCCAGCTATGGGAAAAATTAATGAAAACCCTAACCCAAGTTAATTAAAAGTTAGAAACTTTTAAAATTGGATTGTTAAAACTTGTCTGTTCCCATCTTTCACGAAGTAAAAGTTTAATTAAATTAAAGGAAAGAAGGAAGCACTTATGAGGTACCTACTATGTGCTAGGCACTGCAGTAAGTGCTTTATAAACATTATCTCATTTGAACTTCACAACAACTCTGGGAGGTGGGTACTATTAAGATCCCTATTTTACAGATGAGGAAACTGAGGCAGACAGAAGTTGAGTGACTTCCCCATGGTCACACAGCCAGTAAGTATCTGAGGCTGTATTTGAACTTAGGTCTTCCTGACTCCAGGGCTGATGCTCTATTCACTGTACCACCTAGCTTTCTCTATGGAAAGGTGAAAATGATCATTCTCTGGGAAGACTAAAATGATCTGGCAAAGCGGGAACCAAGCAAACAATTTCAACAATGACTACAATAATAGAAATGGAAAGAACAACAATAGCAACAACAACAGAATCCTCAAACTGATTGCTGTGTGATTATAATGCTCAAGCTTTGCCCCAGAGAGGACACAAATATAGCTCCCTCTTTTCTTGGTAGAGGTTGGGACTATGGGTGTGGAATAATGCACAGATTGTCATACTTGGTTGAAGTGTTTGATTAGTTTTCCTGAACTGATTTTCCCCACTTTCTCATTTTTATTCTTTTTCATTTCCAAATATATAACTCCCCTGCCCAGAGAGCCATATTTCAATGCACCTTCTCTGCAGTGTCTGAAAGATGGCTCTCTGGGCAGAGGAATTATGTATTTGGAAATGAAAGTGATATAAAAACAAAAGATCATTTAAAAAAACCCCTTTCATTCTTTTCTTTCTTTATCTTTCTGATACTATTCATAGAATTCACCATTGCACTTGTCACTTTTTCTCTTCTCTTCTTTTCTTTTCTTTTCTTTTTTGTGGGGTAATGAGGGTTAAGTGACTTGCCCAGGGTCACACAGCTAGTAAGTGTCAAGTGTCTGAGGCTGGATTTGAACTCATGTCATCCTGAATTCAGGGCCAGTGCTTTTTCCACTGTGCCACCTAGCTTCCCCCATTAAGTCACTTTTGCTTGTATGTATCATAGTTATTTGTGTATTCATATCTGTTCCCCAGCTCTTACCTTAGACTGGAAGTCACTTGAAAGCAAGCCTGGTGTCTCAATATAAACAGAGATTCAGTAAATGCTTGTTCAGAGAAGTTGAGAGTTGGAAGGGAATTCAGAGGATGGCTAGTCTGATTCGGTTCTGAATGGAAATCCCCTCCACAATATCCCAGACAAGTACTCCCTCAGCAGTTATTTTCTGAGGAATCTGTTTTGGCCTAAGGTAGCCCATTCTGCTCCTGGATAGCTCTAAATATCAGGAAGTATTTCTCACATAAAATCTAAATCTGCCTGTCACTTTCCCCTATTGCTCCTAATTCTGTCCTCTGAGGTCAGGTGGAACAAATCTCTGGAGATCTATTGGGGTAACTTAAAAGGGGGAGGCTCACAGAAAGATCAGTCGAGTTAGTTATTGTTGAAAGCAATAGACTTTGATTTGGAAAAGTATGGGCAACCAAGCAAGGGAAACAATGAAACATTAACCACCAATTTATGGCAAGGATCAGGCATATCCCAAGCAGGATGGAGGTTGGGATTGGGCAGGGAAGTGATATGACTAAGGTTGTTTCCAGAGAGTCTTGGGGAAGATGGTCTTTGGGCTAAGGTGGGAAGTTTGAGTTCACAATAATTCTATAACAGGTTATCTCCAGGATTTGACACATCATTATACTAGTTTGATGAATGGGACTCCTGGATCTCCCCTGCATGCATCAGGGCAGCTCTAAGATGATAAAGAGGGCCAATTGCTTCTTTGGGAGGGGCATGACATTGACCTTGCTTGGGGGGATCTGACTGGCTTCTCATCCTTGAGGTCACAGTCAGGGAAGTAAGTACCAATCACGGATATTGCCAGTACAATGGACATTCCTAATATGGAAACTTCTTGACAGATTCCAGAGAAGCAAGTAGGTGCCAGGTTGGAGAAAAGGGTATGGCTAGAGCAGGGAGTTTTTCAGACTATGACAAAGTGTAATCCATATTCTATCTGATAGCCTGTCAGATACCTGAAGACAGCTGTCATGTCCCCTTCAAACTCTTCTCTTATCTATGCTAAACAGTCCCGGTTTCTTCCTATGAAGCCTTTCTTGATCCCCTCAGCTGCCAAGGTTTCCACCCCCAAATTTCCTTGTATTTACTTTGTATATACCTATAGTTTATATGATGTTTTCTCTCCCGATAGAAGATAAGCTCCTTGGGGGCAGAGACAACTTAATTATTGAATCACTAGAACTCAACACCTGGAGAGGAGGTGTTCAATAAAATTTTTTGATTCGTTGATATGACATGATCTCTATGTCCTTCACTATCCTGGTCTCTCTCCAGCTTACTCAACTGAACTGAATCATGATTTGAATCAAATAGCATATGGGTCCCTATGGAATGTGAGAAACATTGTTTATTCTCCATGGACACTATATTTCATTTTCAAATGCAATAACAGCTATCTTTTAGTCAGGTCACAGAAGTAGACTGATTTTCTTAGAATATATTTTGCTTTGCAGGAAAACAACCTTGTTTTTAGGATTTTAATTCATCAATACCTATGTTAGCTTGCTGGATGAAACACTTTTTTGGAAAGTCAATGCACCATAGATATTTGGAATAACCAGAGAGCAGATATTTATAACTAAATGACAACTGAAAGCTATTTCCATAGAAAAACTCTTCTAGACTTTTCTTGCTCAAAAGATAAGAAAAACGGTATGAAATACATCTGAATTAGAAATAATAAAAGTATCTGAAAATAAAAATTAGACTGCAATGAGAAAGTCAGTTTGAATGAGGCAGAAACAAGTGCAGTTGCATAACAGACACCATTTAGACTCTCTTATTGGTCTTTAGCAAAAAGCTCCACTTCAAAATATATGTCTACCGGTTTTCCTCTTCAAGTCTTGATGAGCAGTGGAGTGTCTATGGGTACTCAGGAAATACAGAGAGGGCGGTATCAGCAGAGTAAGACTCAAAGTCAGGACCAGAATTTGAGCTTCTTAGGATATATAGGAATACTAGACAATAGTTGGAAGTTGTATTTAAGACAGTGTTTGGAATCCAAATGGCCCATGGATCATAGATAGTATAAACTAGGAGGACATGAGAGTATTTTCTTTTTGTTTATGCTAAGATTGCTTTTTTTAAAACTAGGGACTACTCCATGTTAAATGAAGTGGTCTATTGGAGCTGAGGTACTCAGTGCCTTGGGTCTGAGCACACTTCTTTGTGTTCATAATTGACTGAGACTAGTTCAAGTTAGGACATTCTTGACTTAAATAAATATACCTGGGAATGTGCCATTTAGTAAGTGGATGTCAACATTTCAATAGGAGTTATCACCATGCTATTCCTTGCTTGGAAATTTCCACTTCTTCAAATCCTGGGCAAAGTACAACATGGAGGTTAAAGACAAAAGAAATTAACTTGTCTTGCCTGCAAGGAAAGGGATTGAGACTGGATCTATGAATTTCATAAATGTAGTGAATGCCTAGGTGATGAACCTCCCTTTAACATGGATTAGCACCTTCTCTGCAATTTATAATCTTAGTGTTCCTTGTGGTACCACTTGGTTAAGTGGACAAGTTCATGCAGTCAGAATATGCTGGAACTGTGTGGCCTCGGTCAAATCACTTCACCTCATCTAAAAAAAGGGGGGGTTGATTAGATGATCTCTAAGGACCGTTTGTACTGATTCTATGATCCTATACCACTAGGTCCAATGTGTTGTCCACTGAATCCAAAAGTTTAGAATCATGGACTATTAAAGTTACAAGTTCTTTATCTGAAGGGACCTGGGGTGTCATGAAATCCAGCCCTTGAAGGATGAGTTTCTCTTTTCAATAAGTTCATCTTGCCTTTGCCTGAATATCATCAGGGCTGAGAAGCTCACTGCCTCACAAAGCAACTCAGTCCAGTTTGGATTAGGTCTCATGGCTAGAGCTTGTACTGAGCCCCAAATGGGTCTCCTTGGAAGGTCTACTTTTTAGTCGTATTCCTTCCTGTGGAACCACACAGAATAAATCTATTCCTGTTTCCATATGACAATCCTGCTATTCAATTATTGTTTAGGAATAAGGGAAGGGATAGAAAAGCAATTCAGTTGAACAAATGAATCAAGCAACACCTCTGTGCAGATATCTGATTGGCGGTTTTGGCGGAGATCTAAAGATCCAATTCAATTAAACGTTTATTAAACTCTTACTGTGTGCAGCATTTTATTCTTGGAACTCAGGGGCATACAAAGTTTAGATAAGGCTGTCTCTGCCTTCCTGCAACTTACAACCAAATAAACTAGCCTGGTATCTTTCCTTTACAGTGGCAGTGTTAATCTGACAGATGCCACCAGAATCCATACAGTAATTAATCAATAAGCATTTATTAACAGCCCACTATGTGTCAGGCAGCTTGCTAAGCACTAGTGATACAAAGAAAGGTGAAAGATGGTTTCTGCCCTTAAGAGTTCACTATCTAATGAGCTGTCTGCACCTTGAGAGATGAGTATTCTTTTCCACATTCATTTTCTAGTATAATCTCTTATTGAGAGGGCCAATGAGAGGCCACCTCTAGTGGTTAGGCTGTTTCTGACCCTTTTTCCTTGGCCTCAAGGACTTTTCCCACAGTGGGTGAGGTAGTGTATTGTCTTTCTTTATGAGTGCAGAGAGATCAGGAAATTGGCTTGTGTTGGGTCCTTTTGCCGTAATGCTGAGTGTAAGGCAGCTCCTTCCTCAGTGTTCTCTATGGTCTACTGCCTTCCAGTTTCTATTCCAGGGGTTGATGGCTGATTCTATATTTGGTCTGGATGTTCTACTTGTGTTTTGCACATCAGATTTAATGAAGACGAGTTAATTAGACAAGTTCAAGGGCTCTGAAACTGGGAGCAGAGCTTCTGGGCCCCAACTACTTCAGTACCCCCCTGAGGCTGCCTGGGATCATGTGGCTGTTTGAGGGATCAGTGTCTTCCTGCTATTTGCATTACAAGGGACCTGACTTTCCCCAGGAAGCTAAGAAAGTCCTTGACTGCCAAACATACTTCTGCTGGTTACATTGATTAATGAATTGCTCGAACAAGGATTTGAATGCATACTAAGTGCAAGGTTTTATGGTTGGCTGTGTTGGGGGGGGGGCAAAGAGGTGGACATTGTTTAAAATTTGCTATCTGCTCCCTATAGTTGGACAGTGATCTGCATCTTTGGAGAGAACTTTTAAATGTAAAAAAATCACAGGTCCAATTGAACATCTGAATTATCTGGCCTCCAAGAATTTATGGAGGAGAGACAAGAGGTGTTTCACCCATTGCTCATAGTAGATGCCAAATAAATACTTATTGAAATAATAATAATAATCTTATTTAGCAGCTTTATGATTGGTAAATCACTTTACATGCTTATTTCATTTGAACTTCATAACAACCCTTCAAACTAGATAGAGATATGAGAACCATTTTATACACGTGGAAACTGAGGCTGAGACCTTAAGTGACACTTTTCTATCTATATATCATGCCTTCTACCATCAGGATAATGGAAACTACTTGAAGGTAAAGATTGTGTGTGTGTGTGTGTGTGTGTGTGTGTGTGTGTGTGTGTATGTTTGTTCCCCCTGAATATTTCCCTCTTCATGCTCACCTTTACCTCATACAGTGCCTTGCACATAGTAGGGGATTGTTTATTGATGTGAGTTTAAAGATCATTTCTGGCTAGAGTGATCAGTGAAGTTATCATTGAGGGAATACTATTTGAATTGAACCCCAACAGATGAATATGATTTCAGTTGACAAAAATGGGCATGGAAGATGCATTACAGGAGTAGGAAATGACCTGAGTAAAGGACTGAACTAGCATGATGTCCATGGGAATACAAAGAATGGGGCCATCCTAGAAAGAATGTGAATGAAAAAACAGTAGGACTTGGCAATTGAATGGGTGCTATGGGAAAAGTATATTAATAAGAGAAAACATGGTATAGTGGATAAAGCGTAGGCATAGATGCACTCAAATCCTCTCTCCCACATTTAATAGATGGATTGTGTGACAGTGCATGAGAAAGTCATCTAACATCTCAAATTTTCAGGTAGCTTCCTAAGATTTACCTTCTAAAATTCAATTTAAAGGATATGCATTGGTGGAAAGAATCCCTTATGCTGGTGAAGTCCCAGATTCTTCTTGTATTACCTAGGCATAAGGTTCTATATTATATACTAGCAACACAGAGATAAAAAGTGAGATAGTCTCTGCCCTAGAAGAGCTTCTATTCTATTGGAGTGATAAAGCATGTACACAAGTAACCACAAATAAAGTCATTTGAAGTAGAACAAAGCACTAACAATTGGGTACAGAACTAATGAGTTGTTAATAGGTCAGATGTCCACTTGGAAGATGTGTATCTGAGGCAGTGCCTATGAAATCTGTTCTTGACCCTGGATTGCTTTTTAGGTTATATTATTATATTTAAACTTAATTTAAATTTTTTCATAGAAAGACCTACCTTCTCTCCCTCTCATCCCTCTCATATCCACTGAAAAAGCAAGAAAAACAAACTCCCTATTTGCATTTGCTATGTCCAAAAATGTTATAAACTACACATTGAGTCTATAACTTCTCTGTCTTTAGATGAATAGTATGTTTCATCATGAGTCCTATGGATTTGTGTTGATCAGAGTTCCAAAGTATTTCAAAGTTGTTTATCGTTAACATATTATTGTTATTGTATGAATTGTTCTTCTTGCTCTGCTCACTTCACTCTTCATCAGTTCAAACAAATCTTCCAAAGTTTCTTTAAGGCTATCCTTTTCACTATTTCTTATAGAACAGCAATATTTCATCATATTTATATGCTGTAACTTGCTTGGCCATTCCCCAATTGATGGTCACCCCACCAACTGTACATTAGTGTACCAGTTTCCTCACAGCCCCTCTAGCATTTATCATTTCCCTTCTGTGCTGCTTAACATTTTAATTGATAACTTGGATAAAGATATAGATGGTATGCTTATCACATTTGTTGATGACACAAACCTGGGAGGGATCTCAAATATGGCGAATAATAGAGCCAGAATCTCTGAACTCTTTACTCTGAGAACTCATGAATTTGGAATTTTACACGAAGCATTGTCTAGGAAATAGACTTTTTCTGTCTGGAAAACTAGAATCTAGGATAATTTTGTTTAGGGAATTTAATATCCACTCCCCCCACAAAGAGTGGGGTTAAATACATGAACATTGTCCATGAATTGCCCTCTCAGACTGAGTGGGTACCTTTATGTAAGCTTCTGCCATGTGCTTTTGTGGAGTCCCATTTATTGAGCTGGGAAAGTTCACCTTGGATTTATCCTTTCAGGTCTCATGCAATCTTCTTTCATATGCTTCTGTTAAAGTTAGTATCAAGGGGGATGAGGTAGGCAGAAATTTTTGCATGGGTACATGATTCATTCTTTCTGCTCCCCTATTCCCCCCAACTCTTAAGACTGTACTGTTCTGAGAGACATACAGATAGACACAAAGAGACACACAGAGAGAAAGAGAGCAAGAGACAGAGAAAGACAGAGAGATAGAGACAAAGATGTAGGCAGAGAGACACAGAAAGAATAGCTGATGTAATTTGCCCATTTTTATAAAGTAGGGGAGGGGTTGTGGCTACTCTTCATGACAAGAATTAACCCTCCAAGATTCTGTAACTTCACAAGATCTTGTTAGTTACTTATTAACTTTGGTCATGGTTGGGGTTGTTGGGGTAGTAGAATAAAGAACATATATCTGCTTTAGACTCAAGAATGCCTAGATCTAGCCCTGGCCTGCTTGGAGTATTCTTCAAGCCCCTGAGAGAATTTGTTCCTCTATCCATTTCTGTTTTCACATCAGTTTAGTCTTTTCTAAATGCATGAGGAAAAAAGAGATGACCTTGACAGCTCCCTCCCAGACCTACCTATAGTAACTGTAAATCATTATGTATCTTCTTCCTAGCAGTACTTTATAGCTTCCCAGATGTCTTAGTGGCATTTTAGATGCCTTCCTGCAGTCTACATTGCTGACTGTACAGTGTTTCATCAGGTTTTATAGCATGGTAGTACCAGAGAGGAATTAAAAACCATTTCCAGACTCCTGGAATAAGATAAATACAATGAAATAAACCACATAAATTTTACACATAGATTATATAGGTCTAACTGTTTTGGAAGAGGCAGTCTTACCAAAGGGAGAGAGAATCTCCAGGACAATTGTCCCAAATGATAATGCAGGTTGTTTAGAAACACATGAATTCCCTAGAGGAGTCAGCTCTGAGGAGTTGGAGGAGACTGATTTGCATCAACTAACTATTCCAGGAATTGGGCATTTGGGTAGGTGAAAAGGTAAATACCATAAGTAGAATGCTAATTTGTTGAAGGCAGGGCCACCCTAGCAGAGGCTCTGGGGAGAATGAGGTACGTGAGAGAAAATGTTAGCAGAGCCTAGAAACTGGGTCTGTGGACAAGTATTGAATGTATTTTTTGCATTTATCCCAAAGGTGAGTATTGCAAGAGACTTCAGAGGTTATTTAGTTCAATCTGTCCCTGAATAAGAATCCTTTCTACAACATATTTGCCTTTATAAGTGAGCCCTCAGCTTCTTATGGAAAACTTTATTTGAGGGTGGGATACCTCCCCATGTGTCCCATTCTACCTTTGGATAATTCTAACCATCGGAAAGTTTTCCTTACATCAATCCTGAATCTGACATGCTATAACCTTTATCATTTGCTTTTAGCTCTGTCATCAAAGGTCAAGAAAATCACAGCCAATCCTTCGTCCACTTGATATCTCCAAGTACTTCTATCCATCCATCCATCTATTCATTTGTTTATCTGTTTATCTATCATCTATTCATTTATTTATTCATGTTATTTTAAATTTATGGAATAAAACAAGCATTTCCATAATATAGCATAATAAAAAGAAGACTGCATATGAAATTGCAAATCCATATAACTTGCTATTCCTTTAAAATATATAATAAATATCATGTAAATTTCTTTTTTCTTTTTTTCCTTTTCTTCCTTCCCTCTACTCCTATCATGTCCCCATAAGCCTTTCCTACTCAAATTCAAACATTTCCCATGTACTTCACCTGATCCTCATATGTCATAGTCTCCATTCTGCTCATCATCCTCTGGGAATATTCTCATTCATCAGTGTCTTTACTAAAATGTGGCTTCTGGAAATGAACACTATTCTCCCAATAGGGTTTGGCCAGGGCAGAGTATAACATGATTATTAGGTCCCTTGTTCTGGACACTATGCAGTTTAGGAGAATGTCAGTCTGTTGCTGGGATTAAAAGTATTTCACAGAAAAGTAGATGAGCTAGTTAGTGATTAAAATAATTTGTTTTCTCTCCAGGACTGTCTTTAGGGTATGATAGGAAGAAGGGGTAAAATATTCTAGGACTGTTGGCAGTTTAGGTAATTCCAGAGTCAGGGAATTGGAGGGGCTCACACTTGTTCTTGGGTCAAGGAAACTCTGAGATCAGAGTTGCTTAGGTTTTGTTTTTTTTTAAATAGGAAGTAGAGAGAATTTGCTCAGGTGGGTCTGCTTGATTTCCCACTCCTAAGTTTGCAAGCAGGGAGACCCGAAACAGCTTGAAAATGGGAAATTTTTTAGTTTGGAATGTTTTAAATACAGACATGGCAGCTAGAAGGGAGAATAGGAAACACAGAAGCATGTATGGGGAAGTCCATGCCTACAGGAGGGTACATGACTGCAGATAAAGAACAGATACCTAATGGACAAAGAAAGACTAAGCAAGAAGGAAATAGGGGTTACTCTGGACAGCAACAGACATCAGTAACTTTTTTGGGGGGGCTATCATGTCATATCATTGATTTACATAAAGCCTATAGTTCAATAAAATGTCAAGAGATTATTCATCTGAGTCATTTTAGAGCTACCCCTTCCCCACATAAAACATGCACATTTGATTTTTAAACTCAAGTATAAAGCTTTACACTTATTCCTATTGAATTTCATCTTAAGATCATAAGTTTAGTAATCCCTTCTCATTTTACAGATGGAGAAACTGAGGTCTAGGGAGGTTTAGTAACTTGACCAATGTTACAAAACAATTAAGTGGTGGAATTGGATTCAGCCTTGTGTTAAAGCTTGTTGAGAATGTGATTGGATCCTAGCCCTCTCAGATTTATATACTAGCTACAAATTTTATTATAATGCCATCTATGCCTTCATCTAAGTCATACCCAAAATGTTGACTAGCATAAGAAAAATTCATGGGGCAGCTCCAAGGAATTTCTCTCTATGGACCAATTTTGGGTCCAGTCATTTTACCCTGTCTTAAATCTACTGAATTCTACTATCATCTGGCCAACTTCTCCCCATCTCGTCCACAAGGATATCATGGGAGACTCAACTACCATAGGGACACTCACTTTAGAGTAGGACAGTCACAATGGTAACTCCTGGCTTTTGGACACTTAGACAGTAATAGTTTCTATATCCCCCTTTAGGAGAGGCATTTGAAACATGATTACACAGATGAAAATATGATGCTGGGGCAGCTAGGTGGTGCAGTGGATAGAGCACCGGCCCTGGATTCAGGAGTACCTGAGTTCAAATCCGGCCTCAGACAATTAACACTTACTAGCTGTGTGACCTTGGGCAAGTCACAACCCTCATTGCCCAACCAAAAAAACAAAAACAAAAACAAAAAACAAATGATGCTACAAGGACTTGCGTTAGGAGGGATGAAATCTTTTAGTGAAGGGGCAGCTAGGTGGTGCAGCGGATAAAGCACTGGCCTTGGATTCAGGAGGACCTGAGTTCAAATCCAGCCTCAGACACTTGAAACTTAACTAGCTGTGTGACCCTGGACAAGTCATTGCCCTGCAAAAACAAACAAAAAAATAAAAAAAAACCCCACAAAAAATCCTTTAGTGAAATCTCAGCTTGGTGAAACTGGTGAGTCCTCTTAGTGGTTCCCTACTGCCTACACCTGACCTAGAAGTTAGGAGTTAGGGAAGCTGAGAGGGTTTTGGAGTAGTAAAACCAGTTAACCTCAATTTCCTTCTCCAAAAGGCTAAACTCCTACATATCTAGTTCTGGGAGATGGGATTACATTTTACATTTGCTTCATGCAAGGAAAAGCACTTATGCTCTTAATAGGTCTCCTGTCTTTCCATCTATAAATACTGCATTCTATCCTTCCTGCGGTGGCATGAGAAATTTGTAAATGATTTGAGCTTCTCAAGGGCAAGTACAAAGTATAAAATATAATTTAATATGGTGTTGGAAAGCAAGCTGTGATTTAACTCAGTTTTTCCACTGGATTGTGAAGAAGGCAGTGTCTTATGAAGTCATGTTTCAACTCAGGGATGCTAATTGCAATGAAGAGATTTATTCCTTCTGCCCATTCTCCTCCCCTGAAACACTTGAAGAATGGGACAAACCTTTCTCTGTGAACTACTGGGAGTGGGGTGAAATGGAGGCAAGTGGAGGGAATCAAGGAGGTTTTGAAAACCTGCTTTATTTGACTACCTTTCCTATGGGGGAGATGATCACACAGCAGAGCTATAGAATCAACTCTTGGTAATTCAGCTTTTGGTTCTCATTTCCACCATTTCCACTCACGGCCACAACATTTTCTAGGCTCCTAGGCCAAGGTGTCTTTGAATCTTCTCCTTTCAAGCCTGCCACGAAACGCTACAACTTCTTTCTTTGAAAGATCTCTTGCCATTGTCTTTTCCTTTCCACCAACTTTCCAGTCACCCAGGTACTCAATCTTGGGGTCATTCTTAACTCTACCCTCTCTTTTTCACTCTATCCCTGTAGTTAATAAGCTGCTAAATTTGGCCATTTCCAGTTCTATAATATCTCCCAATTCATCCCCATGTTCCCTTCTCTCTATTCACACAGCTAGCATCTTTCTTCATAAAGCTGCCTAATAAGTCTCTTTGCCTAAAGTTTCTCATCTCTTCAATAGATCCTCCACACAACTGACATGTGATTTTCTTAAAGAACAGCTCTGATAGGTCTGAGTCACTCCCTTGCTCAAAAAAACTTTAGATGATCCCTTTTACCTTTAAGGACAAATACAAACTTTTCAGTATCTCCCATGCCTAGAATTCACTTCTCCTGGCTTTCCTAGATTCCCTCAAGTCTCAGCTAAAATACTATCCTCTACAAGAAACTTCCTGATCTCTCCTAATGCTAGTTCCTTCCCCCTATTGATTATTTCCTATTTATCCTGAACTTAGCTTGTTTATATGTACTTGTTTGCCTGTTGTCTCCCCATTAGATTATGAGCTCCTTCAGAGAAGGGATTGGTTTTTGACTTTCTTTGAATCCCCACTGTTCAGTACAGCACATAGTAGGTACTTAAACAAATATTTATCGACTGACTTAGTTTGGCATTGAAGCCCTTTCCAGCCTGGCTCCAACCTACCTTTCCAGTCTTTCCATATCTTATTCCTCTTCATGCACTGTACAGTTCAGTCAAAATAGCTTTCTTTCTGCCCTTTACATGTGGTACTCCATCCCCTGTCTGTGCCTTTGAAGAGGCTTTCCCCAGGCTTCTACTGCACTCCCTTCTTACCTCTGCCTCTTAGAATCCCTAGTTTCCTTTAAAGTTCAACTCAAATGCCATCTTCCCTATGAGGTCTTTACTAATCCTTCCAGCTGTCTATTCCTTCCCCTTCCCCGCCATACATTGCATTATGCATTTATTTTCTGCATGGTAAAATATGTGCATGTTTCCTTCAAACAGTCCCTCCTCTTAACGTCTTGCTCTCAAAGTCACACAGTAATAAAGAAAAAATTTGAACATAGGTTCTCTAACTCCAAAGCCATTGCTTTTTACATGGCACTGAGTAGAACTGAATTGAATTTTCCATCCTTTTCCTCCTTAATATTAGCATGATGAACTAACACATAATGGATGCTCAGGAAAGATTAATTATCTTTAAGGACAATGTGAAAGTGAGCAAGACCTGTATTGAAAGCTCACTATGCACAGCTGCAGTAACCCCTAATGCTAAAGCAACATGAGGCTATTTATAGAAAAGTCTAGAGTCCAGGAGAAGGGAGGCAATGGTCCCACTGTACTCTATCCTAGTAGGATCACATCTGAAGTATTATGTTAAATTCTGGTTTTCAAATTTTAAAAATGACACATTTTCAGAGCAGGTAACCAGAAGAAGGTAAATAGGATTATGAGTGATTTGTCATGTCATGTGGGAATGGTCAAAGGAGCTGGAGATGTGTATTTAGCCTAGAAAACTGAAGACTTCAGAGGGACATGAAAATTGTTCAAATATTTGAATACAGGGCTAAAAGACTACCCTTCTTGACCCCAGAGGGGAGAAGTAGGACAAATGGGTAAAAGTTACAGAAAGGCAGATTTCAGCTTATCATGGGAAAGAACTCCCTGACAATCAGAGCTGTCCATAAATGCAAAGTGGCTGCCTTTAGAGGTAGCGAGATCTCTACCAGTGAATATGTTCAAGTGCAGGCTGCATGACCACTTTGCAGGGTGTTTAGAGAGAGGATTCCTGTAATAGATGGGATTTTTGATTAGATGGCCTCTAAAGTCCTTTCCAACTTTGAGATCGATGTTTCTCAGATTCTGTGTTGTGCTTGAATGGGGCCAAGGGAGCTTAGGAAGCTGTAGGAAACAAGGATGTAGGGAAGAGCTGAGTGGCACTTCATATGGGGATGAGAAGTTTCAGATTAATCGAAAGTAAATGAGATGCCAGTGAAAGGACCCCAAATGGGGCTTGTGAAGAGGTTGGAGTCATGCAAAAATATGATTTTGATAGAGAAATCTTGAATGGTTTGGAGACAGGGGAAGCAGAAGGCTCTCATACTTGGCATTCATACACTTAGATAATTTCTTCTACATTCAATCAAGAATTTCAGAGTTGGAAGGGCCTTCCTTGCCTATCTTTAAAGACAATCTGCACTATAACACACCCAACTAGTAGTCATGCAGCCTTTGCCTGTAAGTCTTTCAGGAGGGCCCAAGGCAGCCTAATCTACTTCTATATAGGTCTAAATTTGTCTTCTCCTGACCTCTACCCACTATTCCTACTTCTGCCCACTGGGGCCAAACAGAACAAACCAGATCTTTCCTTCACATTACAATCCTTCAGATACTTGAAGGTATTTTTATAAGCCCCCCTGAGTATTTTCTTCCCTAGGATAAGCATCTCCATCCAGTTCATTTCACTGATCCTCATGTGAAATGGTTTTAGTGCATCTTATCATCCTAGTCTCTGTCCTCCAGATGCTCTCTAGCTCCTCAATTTTGTTGTCTATTCACTTCAGTCATGTCCACATCTTCATGATCCCACATGGAATTTTCTTTGCAAAGATACTGGAATGATTTGCCATTTTCTTCTCTAGCTCATGTTTACAGATGAAGAAACTGAGGCAAACAGGGTTAAGTGACTTGCTCAACATCACTAGCTGGTAAGTGTCTGAGGCTGGATTTGAACTCAGGTCTTCCTGACTTCAGGCCTTGTACTCTGTCCACTACACCACTGAGCTGTGCAGCTTATCTATGTTCTTTCTAAAATATGGTGCCCCAAATGAAGCAGAGCTCTACTAATGTCATTTGACCAAGTCAGAGCACATATATTTTCATGCTTATAAATGAATACTCTTCACTACATTCCTACTCCTATTATTGTCTACAAATGTATCCAGGGGTAGCTAGACAGAGTTGCCATTATCTTTTTGAAGGACAGTGTGGGAAGGCCCAGAGAAGTTAGAGGAACTTGCCCAAGATCATAGAATAAGTCAGTTGTAGAGCCAGGACTCT
Source organism: Dromiciops gliroides (assembly GCF_019393635.1). NCBI lineage: Eukaryota > Metazoa > Chordata > Mammalia > Microbiotheria > Microbiotheriidae > Dromiciops > Dromiciops gliroides. Next base: position 74,297,365 of record NC_057864.1, read on the forward strand.
GGATCCTGTAACAGGTCTGATGTCTAGTGTTCTCTCCATTCAACTGCATTAGGAAGATACTTAAAGTGAACGTCGACCAAAATGGCAGGCCATATTTTAAGACAAGTATACACATGAACAAAAAGCTGTGGGAAACTGAGAAAAGAATTGTAAAGGAGGTAGGGCAATGTCCTACATGGAGGTTGACTTGGGATGCTCAAGATTAATATCAGTGGATAAGTTGGGAAGGGCTGTGAATCTGAGCAGAAGGGATGTGGTATGTGCTAGAGAGTATTGATCTTGGTTGATAACTCTGGATTTAAGGGGATGGTTACAATATTCCACTACTTCCCACCATTTCAGGCCAAACTTATTGTCCAACCTTGCTGCCTCCTCTCCTCCCATACCATGTTCACTTTCAGCCACCAACTCCAAACCATGCCACCTCCACTCTAGTCATTATCCCTACTTCCTCCCCACAGGAGCCTTATATTCTGCCCCCAGAAATACCCTGGGCTTTAATAGGTCACCACACTTTGCTAAGAACCAAGCCACTCCCTCATTTCTTGGGTACCATTTCTAAACCATGCCATGATGTGTGACTCCTTCCACATATGCCATCAAGTTATAATGTAGTCTGCTTAAAGGCAAGGCCAGTTTTGTTTCTTTGCATTCCCAGCAATTAGCACAGTTCCTTCTATCTTACCATTTACTAAGTGGTTATCTGCCTGTTCTCCCAGTGTGTCTTTGTTACTATTGTTACCAAGGACTAGGATGCTGTCTTGTCTCCCTTTTACCTATTCAAATCCTACCTATTGCTCAAGGATCCATTTGAGGCCTATGTCCTCCATGAACTGGTGACTCGTCCAATCATCCAAGTCTCTTCTTTCTTGTATGTGTCTTCCTGTTAACTGAAACTGCTATCTTAAAAAGCGTAGACCTACCCAGTTGTCTCTGGGTCTCCAGAATAAATCCTTCTGACTTTTTACTGGTTAAAAACAAGCCATGCTGTCTTGGGAAAAGGGAAGTAGGCACCCTGATGGCTTCCTGTGATTACAAAAGGAAGTGGGGGGTAGGTAGACAGGAGGACTGAGTCAAGACAGCCTTCACCCCTAGTAGGGGCATGGTAGTAAAGCACAGGGCAAACAGTAAGCACTTAAATGGAAAGAAGAAACTCCTACACCTTGGCACTTGGGTTTGCTATAGTTCATTGCTGCCTACCAGGGTGCTGGGTGCCTGCCAACATTCTCTCCTGCTGAAGTTGTTATTAAGGTCTCAGCTGGACTCCTAAAGCCCTGCTTCCAGGAAATCCTGGGGAAGCTTAAGTCATCTGCCCTAGCTAGTGTAATCTCCTGCTTTCTCCTCCCCAGGGATGAGGCAGGAACCAGAAGGAGATGACTCACAGTGGCCCCTTGGGTTCTGAGTGAATTTGGCAAGGCAAAACTGTGAATGAGTATCAGATTACTTAGCACCAAGTAGGGATCCCACTGAAATTGTGGGTCTTAGAGCTGGCCCTGGGCCCAGGGAGAGTGGGGCCGGGTTTGAGGGGCAACATAAAGTCCTACCTCCCAAATGCCTCACTTATTGACCTGCCTTGGAACTGGAATCTCCATCATTATAGCTGCTATGTAGAGTTAAAACCTATCTCTAAGAAGTCACAGCTAATGTGATGTGCTTCCTTTGAGTGGTAACATATTAACTAGCACATCAGGGCTGCTCCCCATCACTTCCTCTGTAATAGATTTCTGGGGCTGGGCATAATGGAGAGGAAACTTGGGTTTATTAGGATCATAGGACTCTAGATTTAGAGGGGGAAAATGAGCTTAGAGATCATTTAGCTTAACTCCCGTACTTTACAGATGAGGAAACAGGTCTAAATAGGCAAAACAACTTGCTCTAAGATAAATAGATAAATAAATAGCATAGCTGAGGCTTGAACCTGTTTCTTCTGAGTCCACATCCAACACTTTTTCCATTTGTACCCATGTAGCTTTTACTAGCAGTAATGGGGAATGAGTTTTTGGTACAACAAGGTTTTAATTCCAATTTTCCCTCAGAATATGGGACTTCATATTCAATAAGACAAATTCCTCTCTCTTTCTGTTCCCATGGCACCCAAAGAAGTCACTCCATTGGATTTCACCAAATGTCACTCAAGAAACAGTCCTGGATGTTTCCCCTCTGTAGGTTTTTACCATCATTGTAGTTCAGAACCAAGGAATTAAAGTCCTTCCCCAGATACACATCATGTTAACTCAATTAGCATCTATAAAATACCTACTATGTGCCAGGTGCTGGGCTAAGTGCTGAGATACAAAGAAAAGAAAAAAACACCCTAAAATCCCCAACAAAACCCTCCCAACAAAACAAACCAAGCCACCACCACCACCAAAAATCTAACCCCCTCTCTCCAAGAGCTTTTTGAGTCTAATGGGGGAGACAATATGCAAATGACTATGTACAAACAAGATATACACAGTACAAACTGGAGATTGTCTTGGAATGTGCTAAGATTATGAAAGACTGGGAAAGGCTTCTTGAAGAAGGGACTTTTAGCTGAGACTTGAAGGAAGCCAGAAAATATACATGAGGAAGGACAAAGTTTTAGGCATGGAGGACAGCCAATGAAAACCTTTAGTCAAGAGATGGAACGTATTTTGCAAAGAACAGCCAGAAGATCAGTGTCACTGGATCAAACAATACATCTCTCTCCATATACATATGTATGTACATGCATACATATGTACACACACACACACACACACACAATTTATGTAACCCTGAGTAAATTAATTAATCTCTTGGTGCTACAGGCAAATCTCTAAGACTACAAGTTGCAGAAAAGGTATGAACATGAATTAATAGATAGTTTCCTTATCCATGAGTTCTCTATATCAGTGAAAGCACAAGGTCCATTCTCTTTCCACATAGTTCATTGGTTCACACTGACATAGTCCTGTACTTGTATGGTCTGTGTGTGTGTGTGTGTTTATGTGTGTGTGTGTGTGTGTGTGTGTGTGAGAGAGAGAGAGAGAGAGAGAGAGAGAGAGAGGAGTTCCTCTGTTTAATTTAATATCTATGATATGGTGCTTGCATATTGGTAATGTTTATTGTCTCTGTGACACTGGGCAAGTGTTTTAATCTAACTGGTCTTCATCTCTCATCTATTAAATGAGGAGGTTGTATTAAATGATCTCTGATGGTCCTTCTAGCTCTAAATCTATGATCATGTTTCAACCCACTCCCTGCTGCTTTCATATTCCTCTAGTGCACTGGTCGTTGCCTCTCACTTCCTGCTGTTGTCTTTCTGATAATCTTGTATTGGGTTTCAAGGAACAAGGGGCCCCAATTCCTTCTATTCATTCAGTCTTTCTTTCTATTGCTTGAGAGAAAACACTTCTGAATAATGAGACTATCAGTTCCACGAGATAAAATTGAGGCTAACAAGATTGTTGCAAGTTTAACTCCTTAGATACCACAGCAATTAGGAAGTAGGTGATGGAGCATAGTGAATTTGGGCAGTGGACTTGGCATTAGAAGACACTGGTTTGAATATTCTAACTCTAACCCAAGCTTCACTTCTTCCAATCTATAGGGCCTTGGGGTCAATCACCCAACCTCACTGTGCCTCAGTTTCTTCATCTGTAAAACAAGATATTTGGCTTAGGTGACCTTGAAGGCCCTTCTTTACCATAATTGTATGACCGGATGACCGGTTTCCTACTATCATTTCACTGTGGCCAGTTTGCTGTTTTCCTGTGATTTGTGGAATAGGTCTCTGAAGGTCTTTGAAGAGCTGAAAATGAGTGGCATTTAGAGAGAAATGGAAAGACACAAGGTGTATGTGAGCAGGATGCAGCAGCTAATAAATAAGGGGCTGCAAAGGAGAACTAAAGTTAAGGATGTTATTGGAGAAGTCCAGTCATTACTGAGTACCTCTATGCACCAGGCACTGTGCTGGTGCTAGAGAGACAAAGAAAGGTAAAAGAGTCTTTGCTCTCAAGGAGCTCACAGCCTAATGGGAAAGACAACACATGAACAAGCTATTGACAGAATGAAGCACTAGCATTAAGGGAGATTGGAGAGGGCTTCCTATAGAAGGTGGGATTTTAGCTGGAGGTTGAAGAGAGCCAGGTGGTGGAGAAGAGGAGGCAGAGCATTCCAAGCATAAGGGACAGTAGGTTACAATGCTCTGAGTCAGGAGATAGAGTGTCTAGTTTGAATAACAGTGAGGAGACTGTTGTTACTACATCGGAGAGTACTTTGGGGCCAAAAGGTATAAAAAGACTGTCATGGTAGGTAGGAGTCAGGTTATGAAGAAATATATGCAATTGAAAACGAACGTGGTCTGGTCACATGGAAGGAGTGAGGGATGGCCCATGAGCTTACTGATAACCCTCATCACATCAAGGGAAGTTGAGAAAAGACCCCAGAACGTTGGATGGACCCACTGTGGTGAACTTTTTGGAAGGGCATGAATAAGATAGCACAGAATGCTGGGGCATGGTGGGGTTACAATCTAAGTATTGGAAGGATAATATAAGATCCATTTGATTGTTGTAACATCTGAATCAGTGTGGTGTAGTGGACAGAGTTCTGGGCTTGGAGTCAGAAAGACCTAAGATCAAATCCTGCCTGAAGCACTTTCTGGGCAATTACTTGGTAGCTAGAACTTTGGACTTGAAACTCCGAGGGTTAAAAAAGTGAAGCGACTTGGCCAATGTCACCTAGCTAGCAAGCATCAGAACCAGAACCTCTCCATACTTAGCACAAAGGTGGCACATAGTAGATGTTTAATAAGGATTTCCTGAATGATAACCTAAGGAATCTTAGAGATCAAGATGCCGAGTCTAAAATAAAGTGATAAAAATGAGGAGAGAAGAAGGCAGGCTGTATGTAATCAGTGATTGATGAGTTGGTACTGAAAGAGGTGTGTGTGTGTGGGGGGGGCAGCCCTAAGACTGACATAGGAAAAGAATGATTATAACCTGTCTGTGAGGCTATTAGAGAAAGAGAGAAGGCAACCCTCATTAAGATGAGGCAGGAAGAAAGATGGGGCTTGGACATTGAAGCAGGGAGCCTGCTGATACACACACACACACACACACACACACACACACACACACACACACACACAAACCCCCAAACCTTCACATCACGACTGGTCTTTGATGTTGACTGTTTTGAAATTTCATTTAAAATGATACCAGTTCCAAATTGAAAAAATCTAAGATTGGTTCTGCAGGATGATAAAAATGCAACCTGTAATCTGTTAAATAATTAGACAGATACCAGAGTCACAGAATTTTGGAGCTGGAAAGGACTTTAGTGACCTTTTGAATCTTACACCCCAGCTCTGTCCCCTTTGCCTTAGATGGTAAGTTCTTTAAGGGTAAGGTATGCTTCTGGTATGCTCAGCACCTGACCCCTTGCACATAATGGATACTTAATAAATGTAAATGGGTTGTATCTAGTTTAACCTCCTTATGTTATAGATAAGGAAACTGAAAGCCAGAGGAGTTAATTTGGCCAAGATCACATAGTGAGTTAATGGCAGAGCTGGGATTTGTACCCAGCTCTCTTTCCCATCTCTCCAGTGTTCTTTCTACTGCACCACACCCCATAAGCTAATTAGTGATCCATTTGACTGCATTTGCTTGGTATTCCAGAAACATACTGGAAACAATGTTGTCTGTGAGGATAAATGGAACTATTCTATGTGGCAGTGCCTAAGCCCTTGGTTGGGTAGGTAGTGTCTAATTGTTATAATATGCCCGTCTTTTCTGACAAGTAGCATAGCAGTCATTTAGCAAATGCTACTTTAGTGAACTCTAAGGCTTTGCTCTCTGGTGAGATTTGGTGACCTGATGTGGTGGAGGACAAAGAGGAATCAAGGCATAGGACCACTTAGCTGGCATGGAGGGTTTTTGTAAGCCCCCATGTTTCAGACATGTCTAGCACCAGGATATGCTAAATGTAGTGCCAACGGAGGGCCAAGGTTCCAAGTCCCCTGTTCCCCCATTCTAGCATGCTGGGGGGAGGAGGGAGGAAAGAGATAGCTGTGCTAAGTCATTGTTCCTTGCTAAGCCTTGGGGGAGGGGTTGGGTACCTGAGCCTGGAGAACAGCAAGAGCAGAAATGTACTAGCTTCTAATTCTCATGGACAGGATGCAGGCAGGATAGGACTGGATTGTGTGCCATCACGAGTTCCTGATTTTCTGATACACCACATGGTAGTGATTCACTCAGCTAACTCATTCTTCACAAGGGATTTTCAATGGGTTGCAGCTGTGGTGGGTGCTAAGGGACAGCTCCTCGAGCCAGTTTCTCCTCTATGCTTTTTAGCCCTCAGGATCTCCAGGTGCCATTCTGGCCCCACTTGGTTCACTCTGCAGAGCATCTGCTCCTCCCCCCCCCATCCTCTACTTGCAACCTGTCAGGGTCAAATCTTCCCTTCTTTGTCCCCATAGGCACTCCCCTTAGGGTACTCTAGTTGTCCTCTTAAAGCCCATTGGCTGGGGCAGAAGGTAACCCTGGAGATTCAGGACTCTCTCCTAGGCAACAGTGCCAGAGCAGGCGGCGGACTCCATCTCTTCACCGACAGATGCCCCTATAACAGGAACAAACAAATTAGCTTGCCTGACACTAATGTGCTAATACTGCCTTATCAAGCTGGCTCTTTGCTAAGCCAAGCAGTATCCCCTCCTCCTCCTCTAGGGTGCAGCTTTTTATTATGTTTTTTTTTTTTTTTTACTCCAGGGAGCTTTCCTAGGATGGTAGGTTCTGACATCTGTCTTGCCCATCTGACCCAATACCATGCTCTGTTCAAAGTCTACTTAGAGGACATGAGTTGAATGAAGCTGCCCCAAGTCCAACAAAGACATTTATGAACAGATCCTGGGCAGTGCTTGTCTGAGGGGAGGAGGTGGCTTAATTATTGTGATTTAGCCTAGATTCTATGTTGGGTGGTGACCAGCTGTTTTTCTCCATTGAGTTACCTGAAAAAGAATGGGTTTAATTAGCTGCAGCTGGACCAGGGTGGGGGAGGAAGACAGAGTTTAGGTAAGAGGGGACTCTCAGTGGTGGTAGTGATTAGAACTAGTGTGGGCATCATTGTGAGGTTGTGCCTTCAGAGGTGTGTAGGGGGGATATGGAGGGGCTAAGTGTAAAAGGAACACAAAGAACAGTTATTTAATTTGTTGAAAATATAAAAGATAGTAGAGCAATGTAGAAAAAAGAGAGAAGCTTAAATTGATTCTATGAGTAGAATAACAATAACAATAACAACAATAACTAGCATTTATATAGCTAATAAAGGTTCGCAAAGCACTTTATATATGTTATCTCATTTGATCCTCACAATAACCCTGTAAAGTAGATGTTACTATTATCCCCATTTTACAGATGAGGAAATCTGAGGCTGAGGTCAAAGTTACTTGCCCAGGGTCACACATTTAGTAAATGTCTGAGACAGGATTTGAAGATAGGGCAGCTAGATGGTACATTGGATGGTGAACTAGGCTAGGAGTCAGGAAAACCTGAGTTCTAATCTGACCTCAGACACTGGCTGTGTTATCCTGGGCAAGTCGCTTAACCCCTTTTCCTCAGGTTTCTTATCTGTAAAATAAGCTGGAGGAGGAAATGGCAAACTACTCCAGTATCTTTGCCAAGAAAACCCCTAATGGGGTCACAAAGAGTCAGACATGATGGAATGTCCTGTCTCCAATTTAATGCCTAACTGACATATGAGCAGCCCCTACTTTGAGGATAGAGATCAGTTTGATTTGCAATTTACAAAAGATACAAAGTTTTAATGAAAATTTGGTTTGGGAACATAAAAATTTCTAGCCATTTCAGAGACCTGCCCAAAAGACAGCTTTGTTATAGTGGAAAGAATCTTTGATCTGGAATCTGAGACATGGGAGGTGTCTCTTGTCCACAGTGTGACTTCAGGCAAATCACTTGACCTTTCTCAGTTTCAGTTTCCTTGTCTGTAAAGGGGGAGAATAGTAGCATACTATAAAAAAGTAGTAGACTTTTACTTCTTATCTGACAAGATTATTGTAGGGATCATATGAGATAGTATATATAAATTGTTTTTGTATGGTATAGTCAATCAATGAATGAGCATTTATTAAGTGGTATAGCAGGTAACTTAGACTCAGAGACAGGAAAACCTGAGTTCTTTGAGAATGAAGGACGAACAACAACAATCTGTAGCCTTTCTCTCACAGAGTTGTGGTGAGAGGCTAAAATGAGATCTATGCAAAACACTTCACAAGTTTTAAAGCACTGTATAAATAGTTATTATCATTGGTATACGATTATCTTTACCTGACTGTACCTTTCTGTAACCAGTAGGTGCTAAAATTTTGTATCCTATGGGAAATGATATATTACACAATTTCTACTATTTCATGGCACAACCTGCATTGATCTTTAAATCTGGGATCTTTAAGGATAGCTTTTCTGTAATTAGTGCTGCAATAACCTAATCTTTTTTTTTTTGTGAGGCAATTGGGCTTAAGTGACTTGCCCAAGGTCACCCAGCTAGTAAGTGTTAAGTGTCTGAGACCGGATTTGAACTCAGGTCCTCCTGACTCCAGGGCTGGTGCTCTATCCACTGCACCACCTAGCTGCCCTGCAATAACCTAATCTTGAATAATGAGAATAAATTTTTTTGTTTCAATAAATAAACCTGCTCATCTCAGACATAATTAGGTTCTGTTGTTGGGATTCATGGGAACATTACTTGTGGAGCACTTTGTTGTTCCATGCTTGGATCATAGCTGCTTCATAGACTCTACTTTGAACTAACCCACCCAGTTACATTTGGCAAATCCAGTCTTTATAGTTGCTGTGTGAAGCAGGGTTTGTTTGTTCCAAAGATTTCTGTGCAATTTTAACCTATGTCCCTCTACTGTGTATCACAGTAAGATGTGAGAAAATCTTAATCCTTTTCCTCTTCCTTATCTTCTCACCCCCCCCACTCCATTTTGCTAGAGCTGTGTGGGGGATTATGAGCTCTGGATTTTGCTAATATTGTAGAGGCTTTTGTTTGGAATCTAGATCCACTGCCATCCCCAAAGTGTACCTTAAACTTGTATTGCATAGGTGTTAATGGTTATCAATTTTCCCATTAAGGGATTACTTCAGGATTATAGTCACTCACTCTGCCTTTTTTGTAGCTTTATGTATGATGGAGATCAAGGTCAAATGGTAAGGGAACAAGCATTTATTAAGAATCTACTATGTGCCAGACACTGTGCTAAGTACTTTCCAAATATCATGTCATTTGATACTTACAACAATCCGGGGAGGTAGGTATTATGATCCCTGTTTTACAGATGAGCAAACTGAGGCAGATTGAAGTTAAGTGACTTGCCCATGGTCACACATCTAGTAAGTATTGGAGGCTAGATTTGAAATTAGGTCTTCTTGACTCTAGGCCAAGCCTTCTATCCACTGTGTCATTGGAGCTGGCTCAGATAAGAAAGGAAGGGTGTTTGGGCTTCTCTGTTGGTTCTGGGATGGGTATCTTCTTTTCTTATCACCATCCAATTTATTTCACAGGGTAGGAGCTGGGTTTCAGTAATAGAACTTTGACCCTAGATCTCAACAGGTCATCCATTTGATGATATGTTGTCAGTTAAGTCACAGTGCAATGGTAACTAGGTCTATTATGGCATTTAGTTCTAAATGTCCATTTATCAAATTTAATCATGCTATGTTGCATTGCTATGAATTACAATATAATTCTCAAAATATATGAGCTGGGGATGGAAATATATATTGTGAGGAAAGCAGCCTTTGTCTTCTGCACCTGTGAGTTTCTTCTAATAAATGGCAGAGATGTTTGTGTGGAAGAGACATGGAGAAGGGACCACATATTTTATGAAGGAAATTAACAAGCTAGAGGAGAGCAACAAAGATGGCAAGGGGCTTCAGCTTCTTGCCATAGGAGGATTACTAGAAGGAAATGGTAGTATTTAACCTACAGAAGAGAGTACTAAGGGGAGGCATAACTGTCTTCTAGTATTTGATAGGTTATCATGTAGAAGAGAGGTAAGCCTTGTTTTTCTTGACCCTGGGAAGCAGAATAAGGAACAATAGATAGAAATTACAAAGGCACAAATTTAGGGTTAATGTAATGAAATCCTTCCTAACAAATAGGACTGTCCAAAAGTGGAAGGAGCTGCTTCCAGAGGTGGTGAGGTCCCCGTCACTGGAGATCTTAAAGGAATGAGTAGATGACCTTTAGTTGGCTTTATTTTGGCTAGTAATTCTTTTCTGGTACTGTTTGGTCTTTATGGTCTCTGAAGTCCCTTCCAAGTCTGAGATTCTGTGATTTGGGGAAAGTAATTTAGTCCCCCCACCTCCTTCAGGAATTACACGCCTTGCCCATCTGAAGAGGATAGAGTCTGCCTCCTAGAATACCCAAGGTAGGAGACTCTGTGGGATAATTCAATAATTACCCATTCCAATGTTTAAGATCTGGCTTCTATTCCTTGTCCTACCTCTTATACCAGCTGTGGGACACCGAGAAAGTCACTTAGCTTTGCTAAACCCCACTTCCCTTGCTTGCGGAGTAGGGATAATAGCTTTCCTGCTGACTTCATCAGGGGGCTGTTACGATCACATGAAATAATGTAAGTGAAAATACTTTGAAAACTGTAAAGGGCTATATACAGGTACAATATAACTATTATGGTTGTTAGGGAATTCTTCCTTACATTTAACCTAATTCCATCATACTGCGGCTTTTGTTTTATACTCCAGGGAGATGGAGAATAGTGGATTGTCAACCTCAGTGTAATAATCCTGTATGCATTTGAAGACAATTATTCAATTTCTCTCATGCCAGGTCAGATACCTTCCCCATTCAGCAGGTAGGGCCAATTTTCCTGATGCTGGGCTGCTTGCCAGAGGATTCCCAGAATCAATGAAGGCCTGGGGAGGGGGGAAGGAGAATGGAATAGAGAAGGAATTTGAAATCTGAGTTCTCTCTTTCCTTTTGGCCTCCCCTCTCCCTCTATCCCTTTAAACTCCCTCCTTGACCCTCAATCCTCTATCTTCCATTCCCACACCTTTCCACAGACTGTCTACCATGCCTGGTGATATACTTTCTTCTTACCATTGCATCTTAGAATACCTAGTAACGGGGGCGGCTAGGTGGTGCAGTGGATAAAGCACCGGCCCTGGATTAAGGAGGACCTGAGTTCAAATCTGGCCTCAGACACTTGACACTTACTAGCTGTGTGACCCTGGGCAAGTCACTTAACCCCCATTGCCCTGCAAAAAAAGAAAAGAAAAGAAAAGAATACCTAGTAACCTCCAAAACTTGGATCAGGTACAATCTTTTATATGGGGTCTTTCCTGACCTTCCTAACTGTTCAAGTCACCTGTCTTTATCCCATTTAGCTGGTATTTATGTATATATCTTACAAGATATCTAATAGATATAATATATCTATATCTCTTATGTTGTAAATATATCTCTTATAAATATCTCATATATATGTTGTATATGCCATGTATATATCTTATGTTATATGTATCTTCTATATATCTTAGGTTGTATATATCTTAAATATACATACCATCTCCCAAATAGAATATAAGCTCCTTGAGGACAGAGTCTGGTTCATATTTATATTTTTATTTTCAGCACCTAGAACAGTGCCTGGTATAATAGGCACTTATGAAATACTTATTGATTACAAAAATATTTGAATCTGAGTAGTCTCATCAAGAATCTCTGATCTAGAATTAAATCTTAGTTCAAATTCAAACTGTGGCGAGAAGATGCTCAACAGCCACACATGACCAAAAATGACAATAGGGAAGGATCATCAAATGTGACCAAAGCCATTCAATGGGAATGGAAGGTTTCAGAGAACCTAGAATTTTGCCATTGCATTTTTAACCCATCAGAAATGCTCTGACACTTTTGCTCTGAGTTTGCCTATTGGTCCTATCATATAAATGCTTTTGTGTGGTCATTGAGTAATGAGTCATTCAGACCAGATCACCAGTGGAAATTGATCTTATTGGTTCTACCTGCTTAAGTAAAGGTTTCATAATAATAATGATATGAACATTGTTATTATTAATTATATGTCGTAATGGTTGCATGATGATTATTCTATAATCAGCCATATATTTATAGAATATACAGTAATGTAATAGGAAACTACCAGACTGGTAAGCAGTAAGAAATGAACTGCCAAAGACTCCCAGGATAAGAGCAGGATGAAGGAAAGGAACTAAGGACTTGTCTTTATTTTTGTAGTCTGATATGTAGCTTAAGGCCCTTTGTAATTTACCTCCCACCTACATTTCCAGTCATTTCCTTTCTTTAAAATAAAATTTTATTCATACATCTTGTTTTTGCATTACCTACATTGTCTCCAAGCCCCTCCTTCTCTACCTTACCTGAGGGCAATCCCATATAACAGAGACTTTTTATTTTAAAGAACAAAGCAAAGATGACAGGAGGAAAAAAACCCCAGGAAACCCAATTAATGTATAAAAAAAATCTAAAAATAAGGTATTTTGCATTCTGGGACCTGCCATTTCTATGAAGAAGGGGGAGGTGTCTTCTTATATTTCATTTTGGAGCCATGTTTATTCTTTGTAACTTATAACATCCATTTTGATTATTGTTGTTTTTATTTATGTAATTCTGTCATTCATTGTGTATATTGTCCTTAGGCCTTAGCAAAGTGCTTGACATGTAGTAGTCACTTAATAAATGCTTTCTTGTATCTGCCCACTTCACTTTGCAATATTTCATTTAAATCTTTCAATGTTTCTTGGTATTCATCATGCTTGCTATTTCTTACAATGCAGTAATATTCCATCATATTCATATACTAAATGAACGTAACGTTTAGCCATTCTCCATTGGATGGAGATCAATTTTGTTTTCAATTCTTTGCTTCCTCAAAAATTGCTGCTATAAATATTTTGATGTATAGGGAATCTTTCTTTTTAATGAATGACCTCCTCAGGGTATGTTACTAGCAGTGGAATCTCTGGGATATTTTAGTCATCTTATTTGCATAATTCCAAATTGCCTTCCAACATGGTTGTACTAATTTACAGCTCTAGCTAAAACGGCATCAATGTGCCTATCTTACCTCAACCCCCCCAACATTGACTATTCCCATCTTTTGTCATCCTTGCCAATTTGCTGCTTGTGAAGAAAAACCACAGGGTTGTTTTGATTTGTGTTCTTTTTATTATTAGTCATTTGGAGCATTCTTAAATGTGGTTGCTAATGGTTTGCAATTTTGTTTGTTCATGTCTTTTGACCACTTATGTGATGGAAATGGTTTTTGGTCTTATGTGTATTCCTGTTAGTTGTCTATTAATATTGGATACAAAACTCTTATCTGAGAAATTCTATACAAAAATCCCCCCCAGCCCCTGACCCTTGGCCACTTGACTTCTTATTCTAGATGCTTTTATTTTGTTTGTGCAAAAGCTTTTTAATTTCATGTAATCAAAATTATCTATTTTTTCTTTAAATTGCATCTATCCTTTGTTTGGTTAAGAATACATCTCCTACCCATAGCTGTGAGAGGCATATGTTTTTCTCCTATTTTTTAATGGTATAATTTCTGCTATTCAAATTGTAGATCTATTTTTGAATTTATCATAGAATATGTGATGTGGTCTAATTCTAATTTCTGCCTGTTTCCCCAGCAGTTCTTATTAAGTAAGGAGTTCTTTCCTAAGTAATTTATGTTTTGAGGTTTGTCAAACACTGACTGGGTTATTGAATTCCATTACTTCTGATTCTCCCTTATATAGCCTCTTTCACTTATATACTTTTTGATTTTTTAATCAATATCAAATAGTTTTGATGACACCTGCTTTATAATATAGTTTAGGGTCTTGAAGAAGCTATTCTTTTCTATCTTTTCCCTCAGGATTTCTTTTGATATTCTAGTTCTTTTGTTCCTCCAAATGAATTATTATTATTATTTTTTAATTCTGGAAAGTTTCTTCCAGTCTTATTTCACATTGTTCCTCTTCACTCACTCTTTAAGTCAAACTGTCTTGCCTGTGAGCTGTTCCCCCATACATGATCCTTCCAACTCCCACTTCCACATCTTTGCATAGGCTGTCCCCAGGGGCACAATTCTTTTTCCGCTCTTTTGCTTCTTATAAACCAGTAGCTTTTTTTTTTTTGTAGACACAGGTCAGGTGTCACCTTCTTTCATGATTTTCTGAGTTCTTACCTAAGAATATCTTCTCTAGGGCAGCGAGGTGGCACAGTGGATAAAGCACCGGCTCTGGATTCAGGAGGACCTGAGTTCAAATCCGGTCTCAGACACTTGACACTTACTAACTGTGTGATCCTGAGCAAGTCACTTGACCCTCATTGCCTTGCCCAACCCCCCCCCCCAAAGAGAAGAATATCTTCTCTTTAAAGACAGGGGCCAAATCTTTTATTTATTGAGTATTGATTTTTCCCTTCTCCCAATTTTGCCTACTACAGTATTATATATACCAAAAGGCTTCAAGAATACCCAGCTAACTAGAGGAAATGGGATTACCTTTACCAAAGATTTAATGAGGATCACTTGTTTAACTCAAGGTCTCTTCAGGCCTTATTTATTTATTTATTTATTGTTTGCTTATGACCCCTACGTTTTTAATGTTAGATCTCAGCAAACAAACAAAAGATGAACAAGGCAAGCCTTCCTTTGATGGTCTGTTGTTGGTATAAATGCCCAAGAAACAATCGCAGCCTACAATTATGGACCCTGAAAAGGAACAAAACTGGAAGAAAGTTAAAGGGGTAAAATTACCATATTCTATCATGGGGTCCCCAAGAACAACAACCCTACAAGATTGGGAGAGCTAACCTTACTTCTAGTGTGGGGGCAATGATTAGAGTGCTGCCATGGGCTTATTTGCATTTGAAAGTGGGTTTTTTTTTGGCAAATTTTAATCAATCAATTAGCCAACATTTATTGAATTCTTAGTATGTATGAGGTCCTGTCTATAACACTAAGCTAGGGCACTATGGTTACACTAAGGGTAGACAAAGCCACCATTCTTGCTCTCAAAGAGACTAAAATCAAATTATAGAGACAAAGTTGAAACATGGAAAGAGGTAGGTGTATAAAACAGGGAGAGATCACTTGATCAGTCAGCTAGCATTTATTAAGGACTTACTATGTGCCAGGCATTGTGCTAAGTGCTAGGAATACAAAGAAAGGCAAAAGACAGTGCCTGCTCTCAAGAACTTCATAAAAGAAGAGGGGAGATAGCATGCAAACAGCCTGGGTAAATTGGAGATAACCAGTAGAGGTAAAGTATTAGCATTAAGGGAAGATCAGGAAGAGCTAACTGTAAAAGGTGAGATTTTAGCTGGGACTTCACTGAAATAATCCAGAGAAGCCAGGAGACAGAGATGAGGAGGGAGAGGATTCTAGGCATGTAAGACAGCCAGTCAAAATATTTGAAGTCAGAAGATGGAGTAACAGCAAGGAGGCCAGGGTCACTACATCACAGAGTACATGGGAGTGAGTAGTTGTAAGAAACTGGAAAGACATGTGCGGCTAAGTTATGGGACTTTAAAAGCCAAACAGAGAATTTTATATTTGTTTCTTGTTGTAGTAGGGAACCACTGGAGATTTTTTTGTTTTGTTTTGTTTTGTTTTTGTGGGGCAATGAGGGTTAAGTGACTTGCCCAAGGTCACACAGCTAGTAAGTGTCAAGTGTCTGTGGCTGGATTTGAACTCAGGTCATCCTGAATCCAGGGCTGCTGTTCTCTCCACTGCACCACCTAGCTGCCCCATGGAGTTTTTTGAATTAGTGAGGTCTACTACTTACTTGTGTGGCCTTGGGAAAATCGTGTCACCCCTCTGGGTCTCAGTTCCTTAACAAGACCAACTATGGATATATTCATGATAGATAAGTAGTGTTCAGATAAGTAGAGAGAGAGGAGGCAGGGATAGCATGAAGCAAAGATGAAAATGCATTTGTTGAATCAATTTGTTGAATTGATGTCCAGTAGATCAATGTGGTATAGAGGAGTGGTGAGAGATACTATCCAGACTAGTGGAAGCTGGAATGTCAAATGAAGAAGCTTGGAATTGATTCTATGGGCTCCATATCTCTGCAATTACATAAACAAGTCACCTACCCACTTAAAATAACCTCTCTGAAGGATGACGATGACAATGGCAATGATGATAGCTTATATATATATATATATATATATATATATATACTTCAAAGTTTGCAAAGCACTTTATGTTCTCATTTGATCCTTATAATAAACCAGGGAGGTGGGTGCTATTATTAGCCCTATTTCACTGATGAGGAAAGAGATGAACAGAGAAGTTAATTTACTTGCCCAAGGTCACACATCTAGCAAATGACTAAGGCAGGATGAGAGCTCAGTCAATACACAGTTATTACATGTGTACAACTCTCTTCCTGATTTTGAAACCAATGCTCTATGTATGTCACCACCTAACTGCCTGCTCTATACAGTGCCCAAATGTGTGAGCCAAGGTTTTCATGTAGCATGCAACCAATGCCTTTGCCATTTACCAATACCTAGCAAATATCAACATGGAACTTTTTCTCTCATCATTATCTTCCTTGGGATCTTATAGCTGGCTATGATCCATCTGCTGAGGGGTGAGTGCCGGATGTGAGGAGGAGATGAATTGCTTTGGTAGAATAAACCATATGCCTTCTACACTCTAACCTTAATAAGTTGCCTTAATAAGCTATCTCTCTTTAAAAGCAACTTCCGAAGAAATTTGCGTTAAGCAAAACTACTCTGTGTGGGTGGTCATAGTACCACTAGGCCCTTGTTTGAAGCTTCTCAGTGTTCTAATGATTGGGACTTGAGAAATGTTTCAATAGAAAAGTAATATTGGAGAGAAATGATGGATGTCGCTGTCTCACCAAGCCTGGAGCAGATGCCACAGAATTTTGAGAAAATATCCTTTTACCTGAAGACTGACCTTATTTCCAACAGGCTCTAACCATTGCTTCTTTTAAAATTTATTTTGAACTTAAATACAAAAGATAAAAAAAGAGAACATTTACATATATGCAGCACAAGATAAAAAGAAGATTAAGTATAAAACTATGAATGTCCATTTCACTTTTTTGGAGAAAACTTGGAACTTTGGAAAATCTCTTATTTTCTGAAAACTATATAATAAATACTGCACATCTTTTCAAAGCTACTTTGCTTTTCTGTGCTTCCTTCTAAGTTTTCTTTTGTTCTCTGCTGCGTACTTTTTATTTTTTCCCTTCTTCCCTCCCCAGTAGACACAAAAGTGTGTGTGTACATCCACATATATACATACATACACACATACATATACCCGTACATAAAATACAATATATAGTTCTATTCATCAGTTCTTTCTGTGGATGTGGATAGCATCTTCCTTCATAAGTTCTTTGTAGTTGGCTTGAGTACTAACCATTTCTTCTCCTCCTTCTCCTTCTCCTTCTCCTTCTCCTTCTCCTTCTCCTCTCCTTCTCCTTCTCCTTCTCCTTCTCCTTCTCCTTCTCCTTCTCCTTCTCCTTCTCCTTCTCCTTCTCCTTCTCCTTCTCCTTCTCCTTCTCCTCCTCCTCCTCCTCCTCCTCCTCCTCTTCCTCCTCCTCCTCCTCCTCCTCCTCCTCCTCCTCCTCCTCCTCTATCCACTGCACCACCTAGCTACTCCATACCATTTCTTCTTAACCAAGAAACGAGATGCAAAGCTGTCCTCAAAAAGGCACAGCTTCTGAAGGTTTCTTATCTCCTTTCTTCAGTTTAAAAACAACAATAGGGGCAGCTAGGTGATGCAGTGGATAGAGCACCAGCCCTGGAGTCAGGACGACCTGAGTTCAAACCCAGCCTCAGACACTTAACACTTACTAGCTGTGTGACCCTGGGCAAGTCACTTAACCCCAATTGCCTCACCAAAAAACTCAACAACAATAATAATGTCAAGAATTTGTATATTGTTTAAAGGTTTTCAAAGCACTTTATGTACATTATATCATTTGATCCTCACTACAACCCTGGGAGGTAGGTTGCAGCTATTATTATCATCCCTATTTTATAGATAGAGAAACTGGGGTAAGTAAGGTTAAGTGAACTGCTCACAATCATATACCTAAGTGTCTGAGGCAGGATTTGAATTCAGATCTTCCTGACTCCAGGTCCAGTTCTTTCTTCACTACATCTCTAGCTGCTCACCTAGATGCAGCCTGGGTAGCTAATTGGTAGAGGAAAGTAGTTAATGTTCTTTTCCAGGCATATTTCCCAGGAAAATGTAAACTACTTGAGGGCATGCACTATTTCATTGCCTTGGTATATTTAGCCTAGCACAGTGCCTGGCTCAAAGTAGATTATAAATGTTCATTTAATTGTTGAATTGAATGTATGGATATTGTACATTGCAGCAAATACTAAAAAAAAGAATGGTTAATTCCAAGAATTGCCTGATGAGTTTGCAAATGTCCAATGTAAACAAAACACATGAACATATATTTTAAAATTATAGAACATTAGAAAGGAACATAGATTTTATAGTCTAACCCCTGCATCTTATAGATGAGAAAAATGGAGACCCAGAGCAGTTGATTGATTTGCCTAAGGTCATATATATTCCTTCAGAATGGACAGAATGAAGCCAGAAGCCCGGGTTCCTGACTCCTAGCCCAGTGCTCATTCTATCATTCCATCTGTCATGGTTTACCTAATATGGTAAATTGCTCATATTTGAAAGGGAGAACTTTTCTTGTCAGTTGGCTTATCTCATCCATTAACTGGACTTAAATTCATGTTTGCTACTAGCTTATTATTAAACATAAACCAAAACATGAACATATCATGAAGCTATGGGAGATACATGGGAAATTACAGGACAGGATTAGATAGTAGGGGAGAGGCCAGGAGCAATGTTCATTTCAGGATATGCACTAGAAATATATATGTATGTATGTGCATATGTGTGTATATATATGTGTGTGTGTGTGTGTGTGTATGTATATACACACATATATGCTATATAGTAGTTTATATAAATATTATATAGTAGTATATAGCAGAGCTTCTTAAACTATTTCCACTCACAACCCCTTTTCACCTGAGAAATTTTTACGTGACCCTAGGTATATAGGTAAATAAAATAGGTATACAAATTGAACATTTATTGCTAAATTTTTCATGACCCCCCCCAGTCAGTTACAACCTCAGTTTAAGAAGTTTTGGTATATAGTATATATAGTTCAGTATATAGAAGTGTGTATATTCTTTGCACATGTGCACACACATAAATGTGTGTATGCATATGTGTGTGTGTGTGTGTGTATAAAACTGCTAGTAAGGGGATGAGATGGGATTAGAACCCAGTCCAACACACTGTTGTCCATTTTGGCAAGCACAGTATTATCTTTGTCTTTGTATCTTCTATGTCTACCAGAATTCCTGCAAAATCGAAAGTACTTAATCTATGTGCTTGGAGTTCTACTTCACCCTTTTTTCCTCTAAGTATGGATCAAAGCCTACAGTAGAACCTGTCTTTAGACTCTAAATTCAGTCTTTTGGATAATAATATGCTACAGGATGCTTACACCAGTTGGACATTCACCAAGAAAGAACTGGCAACAGGAATCATTGGCATCACCTCTGATTTTTCAACCTTTTTAGCAATATGGGCTGCCTTTGGGTGTCAGGAAGTCACCGCAGACAAAGCTGATAATCCCTGTTTACTTTTTCTCTTGTGTCTGTAATAAGCCTACCTGTGAGGAGTACACAGTTTAGTGAAACCTCTGTTGCTTAAAAGTCAAAAGACTTGGGTTCAAATTCTGAGGCTGCCAATTATGAACCATGTGACATTGTACAAATCACTTAATTTGTCTGAGCTTAGTTTCCTCATCTCAAAAATGAGGGGCCAATCTTGAAAGCATCTGAAGTTTCCCTTCCAACTCTGAATCTAAGATTGGAGCCCACATTTCATTTCTTTTTTCGTTCCTGGGGATAATGACTCTTATGCTGCCTGCCTCACAGGGTTGTTATTCAAATCACTGTTCTGTTTAGTGTCCTGAATGATGGGGCTGGGGTGGTGATGGTGCTATATCAACCCTGCTTCAGCCTTTGATAACCTTGGATGCCTTTCATAACCAAAATTCATAACCATCACTCAGTAGCCTTTTCTCCTTTGCATCTTACTCTATCCAGCTCTATCTCAGACTCTTGAAGGCCCCCATCAGGCTTCCTTCAAGACTTAGTCCAAATCTTTGGGGCAGCCAGGTGGCACAGTGGATAGAACACTGGCCCTGAAGTTGCAAGGACTTGAATTTAAATTTCACCTCAGACACTTACTAGCTGTGTGACCCTGGGCAAGAAAGTCACTTAACTTCAATTGCCTTTGAACATCCAGGGCCATCTCCAGTCATTCTGATGTGTGTGTGTATGCATATGTATATGTATATATCTTGCCACAGGACCAAGATGGCTCTGGAAAACAACAACAATTCAAATCGTACCTTCTACAGAAGCCAGAATGGCATATTGTTTTTCAGTTGTGTCCTCCTCTTCATCTTGTATAGGGTTTTCTTGGCAAAGATACTGGGATGGTTTGAAATTCCTTTCTCCAGTGGATTAAGGCAAACAGGAGTTAAGTGACTTGCCAGGGTCACACAGTTAGTGAGTATCTGAGGCTAGATTTGAACTCAGGTCTTCCTAACTTCAGGCCCTGGGTTTGATCCACTGAAGTACCTAGCTGCCTCTGATTAGCATATAGTAAGCATTTAACAAATATTAATACTTTCAACAGCTATCAGGGTATTCTCCATTCATTCTTACTCAAAAGATGGTCAGATTAGCCTAGCTGAACTAGCAGGGCACCCTGAAGGAGATAGAAGGCAGCATGTGCAAGGCAAATCAAATCACTACTACCTTGACCACCATGTTCCCTCAGACTCTGACAGAGACAGCCAAGGACCCTAAATTCAAGAGCTTTGGAATAGCAATGCTTCCAGCCCAGAGCCTGCAGCCATCATTCTGGGAATCAATCCCTTTGGGAAAGCAGCCTGGCAATTGTTCCTGCAGGTGTTATATTCATAGCTTTTGAAGAACCAGTAATGAGAGTTTTTGTCATGTCAGTCCTTGGAAATGTCAAATGCTTCAACATCAGAAATTGATATCTTAATCGGTGTAAATGACATTAAAGAAGAGGCATTGCCATCTGCTTTGCCCCTGAATCTTAAAGATCCTGGGACTTTTCCATCTGACTTGTAGCTGCAACCTTTCATTTATGTTGCCTTACCCATTAGAATAGGAGGTCCTTGAGGATAGGCACTGTCTTCCTTTTCTATTTGTAATCCCAGAATTTAGTCCAGTGCTTTTTACACAGCAAGGACCTAATAAATGCTTCATTCATTCATTCATTCATTCATTCATTCATTCATTCATCTATCCATCCATCCATCCATCCATCCATCCATCCATCCATCCATCCATTCATTTGAAGTCAGTTCAATCTTTGGCTCACTGTCTTCTCCACCCCCAACCCTTATCTTTGGAGAGAGGAATTTAATATATATGCTGTTGTCTCTTTAAATGTCCTGTCCTTTCAGTTCATCAATATCCTACACTTCTATGACTTCCATCTTCAAGCCCCCTCAGTCACACAAGGATGGTCACACCCTTCATCATTGCTCACAAAATTTTCACCTTCATGATTCAGAACTTGGAAATTCCCTTTACTATAACATCTCATCTTTTTATCTCTTCCTGGATCTCACCCTTTGAAAACCTATTATTCATCCTCACTGCCATCTCCAGTCTCTCCGCCTTGTCCTGCTTTCCAGGTCCATCATCTCTGCCCCTCACTACCTTCCTTTATTGGGTACTGTGAAAACAATTGTGCTGTTCAGTCAACAAGCATTTGTTTAGTGTTTCCTGTGTGCTCAGCACTGTGCTAAGGATTGGAGATTCAAAGGAAAACAAAAATTCAGTCTCTGCCTTCAAGGGGCTCCCATTCTAATGGGAGTAGACCATAGGTAAATAATTGGTTGTGCATAATAGCTATCCAGAGAAGATAAAAAGTAAATAATGAAGGGGCAAGCACTAGCAGTGATGATTAGGGGACTGGGAAAGCCTTCCCATACAAGATAAGATTTGAGCTGAATCTGGAAGGAAGTCAAAGCAACCAAGAGCTGGGGGTGAGGGGCCAGAGCATCCATCCCAGGCGTGGGTTGCAAAGAAGGAGCCAGCGTGGGAAGGGCTTTAAAAGCCAGACAAAGGAGTTTATATTGGATCCTGGAGATAATAAGGCACTACCAGAGCTCACTGAATACCAACTTAACCAGAATGGAGAAGACTTCAGTTCCCCAAGAACTTGTTCATCTTTTTACTTCTGTCTCCTTATCATGCATCTTTGTTAACTCATTCCCCTTGCTCTGGTCCCACTTTTTTTTTTTTTTAGGCAATGGGGGTTAAGTGACTTGCCCATGGTCACACAGCTAGTAAGTGTCAAGTGTCTGAGGCCGGATTTGAACTCAGGTACTCCTGAATCCTGGGCCGGTGCTTTAACCACTGCGCCATCTAGCTGCCCCTTGGTCCCACTTTTTTGACCCTATAGTTAACCAGTTGAACTGGTCCTTTAATCTCTTAACCCCCTTTCCTGTTGTTGCTCATTCTTTTACAAACCTTGACCCTGGGGTAGCCCCATCATCTGCCTTCTCTGCTCTGATTTATTTGTTTTGTGTAACAGCATTATAGGAAGGCACATAACCATGCTCATTGGGTCTACTCCAGACTAATGTTGTCTAATCCCAACTGGGCCCACTCAATTGTTTTGCTCTTTCAAAAGTGACTCTTCATCTCACTCCCCAGAGTATCTGTTCCGAAACCTCTTGTCTTTGCTTTGAGCCACCTTCACCACCCCTCACCTCTCAGCAGAGGATCTCACTTCATACTTGACTGAAAATATTGAGGACATCTGTCATGAATTCCTTCTTTCCCCCCAGTTCAACACATCAGATCCTTTCAATGCCATCCCCTAATCCTTCATCTCCAGTCTTTAGTCTCAGAAAAAGGTGGCTCTTCTGTAACCCCTTTATTTGTGCCTTTGATCCCTTCTTCTCCTGTTTCCTCTGGGAGTTTGCCCCTTTAGATATCTTCTTTCTATTACTAATTTTTGTTCTCTGTCTTCTGACTCATTATCTGCTGCTTATTATATTCCTAGATCTCTATCCTTAAAATCCTTCATTTGATTTTACTATCTCCTCAAGATATCATATATATATATATATATATACACATACATACATACACACATACATATATCTGTATATCTGTATATATGTGTATCTGTCTATCTACTTACCTACCTATCTCTATAATCTCTATCTACGTTATTTATATCCCCTTTCTCACCTCTCTCTTACTTTTCAACCCCTTGTAATCAAAGCTGACTTCTATATCTCCCAAAACCATAAGTTCCACCCAAACTGTTCTACGGTCAGCATCAATCTCTTTCACTGCTATATCCAGTGGCCTTTTCCCATGCATCATCCTTCTTAACCTCTGCACTAGCTGCCACATTTTCTTGCATACTTTTCCCTTCCTGGGTTTTTGTGGCATATGTTTTGCCTGGTTCTTTTCTTAGCTGTGTGCTCACTCTAAGTCTTCTTTACTGGATCCACAAGTATGGATAGAAACATGAGTGGGTATACACAAGAGCTGGTCCTAGACCCTCTACTCTTTCAACCCTCCCTTGATGAGCTCCCAATCAATTATTATCACAATGCAGATGATTTCCAAATCTATATATACAGTCTTGTTTTTCTCATCTTTCCCTTGAACTCCACTTATGCACCACCAACTTCCAGCTGGAGATTTCACTCACAGGTCCTGTTGGAATCTCAAACTCAATAGATCTGAAATGGAGCTGATCAGTTACTCCTTGGGCCCCACCCCTCTTTCTAATTTCCTTGCTTCTGTCAAGGATCAAATTCCTATCACCCAGGTCCTCACGTTTGCAACTTCAGAGTCACCTTTGACTTCCCACTTTTGCTTACTTGACATGTCCAAAGAATTGCCCAGTCTTGTTGATTCTTCTTCCAAAACAATCCTTACATTTTCCTGCTTCTTTCCACTTAACCACTACCATCCTACTCTTGTCTCTCATTACCTTTCATGTGGATTATTACAATATTTGCTTAATTAGTCTCTCCTCTGCCTCCAGTCTATTCAATCCATTTTCTCACAGTTCCCAAAGTGATATCACTCCACTGCTCAAGAAGCTTGAGTTGCTAGCGCCTTCTTGACTATAGAATAAAATACACACTCTTCTGTTTGATATTTAAAGCCCTTCGCTTTCTGGTTCCAATTTATTTTTTTCTGGACTGATTTCACATTACTTGCTCATACACATTCTACATTCCAGCCAAACTAAGCCAACTTCTTGTTGCTGAGTCATTTTTTAGTCATATCCGACCTCCATGACTCCATTTGGGGTTTTCTTGGCAGAGATATTTTCTTTCTCCATATCATTTTACAGATGAGGAAACTGAGGCAAACAGGGTTAAGTGGCTTTCCCAGGGTCACATACATAGGAAGTGTCTGAGCCTACTTACTACTCCATAGACATGATATCCCATTTCCTTCCTCCGTTTCTTTTCACAAGCTATTTATTCCCTATGACTAGAATGCTTGGGTTCTTAGACTTTCTTACTCCTGTCAAGGCTCCAAGAGGCATCTCCTACTTGAGGACTTTCTTGATCTCCTCAATTGTTAGTGTCCACCTCTCCAGAAATCATTTTGCAAATATATTTTACTTATTGATGTACGTGTTATGTTCCTCAAATAGAATGCAAGCTTCTTGAGGGCAGGGACTATTGCATTCCTGTCTTTGTATATGCAATTCCTAATACAGCCCTTGTCATAGAGTAGGAACTTAATAAATGGTTATTGAATGAATATCAGATGAGATGTCAAAATAGGTGTGAGATACTTTAATTATTATGTAAATGCTATTGTTATTATTGCTATTGTTTGTCTATTAGCTGCATTTCTCTCTGCATTCAACACTGTACCAAACAGAAGTCTTGCTCCCTACCCCTTGGGCTCACAACTTGGCAATTGCAAAGGCTATTAGATTGTGGGAGTCCAAGCTTTTTTGACTCTTGTGATGAAATGGCCCTGTCTGACTATTGAGCATGAGAATATGTTGATGTTGCTGCTTGCTCATACAGTTTTCAATTGTCAGTTATAAAAACATTTTTCTGCCCCTTCCTTGGCCTGTTGGGACTTCCATATGTCTACAGCTAGAATGTCCAGGCATTGGCCATGTCTCTATTCTCTGTTGTCCTTCTGGACACTCATGTTCAGGAGTCTCCGGGTGGAGAAGGTGAGTACCGCTGAGTGACAAACTAGAAGTTCTGGCCAGTGAGAATCTGTGGAGTTTGCAGAGATCAGTTTTAGGAATGGAATGGGAGGGTCTGAGTTCAGATCTCACCCCTGTGACTACTTCTGTGACCTTGGGAAAGTTACTAAATGTCTTGGGGTCTCAGGTTCCACATCAGTAAAATGAGGACTTTAGACCAGGTAACCTCGAAGATCTCTTCTATCAAAGTGTTATATGCTCACTACATGCCAGGCTCAGCGCTAGGCACTGGGAGTACAAATACAATAAATGAGATGATACCTACCCTCATGGAATTTACATTCTAGTGGGGGAGTCAACAAGGGCATATATAAATATCTACAGACTAACTAGAAAGAGAATAATTAAAAATAAACACAAAGTGGGGCACCTATGTGGCACAGTGGATAGAGCATCAGCCCTGAAGTCAGGAGGACCTGAGTTCAAATCCGACCTCAGACACTTAACACTAGCTGTGTGACCCTGGGCAAGTCACTTAACCCTCATTGCCCCACAAAAATAAATAAATAAATAAATAAATAAATAAAGCTAGGAGGATGATTTATTGTTTTGGAAGATTGGAGGAAAGGCAATAGTGGTGATGGTGGTGGAGGATGAGTTTGTGGCCTTCCTTCTAAAGGGGTCCTGGGGAATCTTAGAAGGCTAGGTGAAGTATTGATGGTGAAAGTCTGGTAAGCAGAACTATCTGTATTGCACACGCATGCAGCAACATCACAAGGAACTGGGCCCTGGCAGACCCACTGGGCCTGTGGGTCCAGGCTACAAGGTCCTTGGGCTCCTTGTTAGTCAGAGCCGTGGAGGCTCTTGGCTAGATGCACTGCCAGATTCCTGCTCGGTTTGTTAAAGAAGGAATTGGAAAGACTGTGTGGTGTGAGATTTCAGGGCTGTTAAGAGGTGGTTTATTGTTTGAGACACAGGGGGCTACCTGGAAAGAATCCCAGAGGGACAAAAGAAATGCTTATGGTTCCTAGTTGGTGATTGGGAAGAAAAAATAACTCAGGCAGGAAATAAGAAGAAAAAAGGACCTGAAAGTGAGAGCACAAGAGAGTGAGAGGAGGAAGATAGAAGACAATAAACACTTGGGCATGAGAATCTCCAATCTGACCCAGTTGGTATCCCTTTAAAAAGAAAAGCCATATAGTGAAGGAGGGGGGGGGTGGAATTAAAACCATTTAAATTTTTTTGGTGGTAGACACAAGCACCATTATTGCCCAAGCTTCTGTATTCTCCAGAGCTTGGAGGAGGGGGAGAATATGCTTATTCCCAGACACATAGTAAGATTGCTTCCTGGTGAATCAGGCTAGGGAAGGGGGCCGTATGGGGAAATTTCTTCTCAGGTCCTCACTACAATCTAGAATTTAAAACTACACCTCAGGGGGCAGCTAGGTGGCATAGTGGATAGAGCACCGGCCCTGCAGTCAGGAGGACCCGAGTTCAAATCTAGCCTCAGACACTTGACACTTACTAGCTGTGTGACTCTGGGCAAGTCACTTAACCCCAATTCCCTCACCAAAAAAAAAAAAATAAACAAAACAAAAACAACCAAAAACTACACATCAGGAATCAGTAATGAGAATACAGAGGTGAGTTGGGTGTGAAATAGGGTCTAGGCACAGGACACTTGGAGATCATTGCAATCATCATTATTCTTTGGCTCTTTGTCTAAAGGCAGAGGCTTTCTCTATGACCACTTTCTTGAAAGCACCAGGGATGTTGAGGGAAATGCCTAGATAAGACTTTTAGAAAGCTTCTTGGCTTGTGTTTCAGTGCCCCACCTTTTACCATGGGTCCTCTAGATTACATAAGCCTAGAATGGATGGACAATGATAGAATCCTAGAACTGGAATATATCTTGAATTTTGTATATGCTCCATGTACCTGCCTTTAGTTCTCAGAAAATGGTCTAGTCTCTTGAAGATCCCTAAGGATGAAGACTTTATAACCTCCTTCCACAGCTCATTGCAGTATTATACCTTCATGGTCACAGAAGTTATTTTTTGTGTCCCATCCCTTTCAGATGTGTGTGTGTGTGTGTGTGTGTGCATGCGTGCACGTGCACCTGCTCAACACTATGCAGTCAAGTGCTCTAAATGACAGGTTATGTTACTGAGGTAGATGATGAAAGATAGCTTGTTCAATACTGTTCCAACTCGAAGCTGATTAAAATGAGGGAGCATCTCTTGCCCTTGGATAAAGAGGATCATTCATATATCAGAACATGGGATTATTGTAAGGGAGCAAAGATCAGGGAAAGGACAAAGTCAAAGACAAGGAGAAGTTATGTCCTTTTTTTTGCTGTTGCTTGGAATGGAAAATAGGGTATGAGGTTTTTGCAGAATGATGGGCATTGCTGAATCAAAGGGAGCTATGGCACCTTGACCATATGCACATCAGTGTGTATATGGGGACAGGGGGAGGAGTAGGAGTGGGAAAATAAGGGTGGTAAATGCTATCAGTGGCCATGAATCTCCTCTAATATGACCACCACCCTGGTATAGGCCCTCCTCAATCCAAGTTTGAACAATTACTATAGCCTGATGGTGAGTTTGCCTGCCTCAAGTCTTTCTCCAATCCAATCCATCCTCCTTTCAGCCACTAGAGTGGTTTTCCCAGAGTAAAGCTTTGATTGAGTACCCCACTCCTCAGCAAACTCCACCAGCACCCTGTTTTTTCCAGGATCAAATACAAAGTCCTCTCTTTGGTGTTCTAAGCCCTTCCTAACCTATTTTCCCCCTTCAAATCTTCTTTTGCCTTTTTCTCTTCCATATATTCTTCACCCCAGGGACACTGACCTCCTTGATGGTCCTCAAATAAGACATTCCATCTTTGGGCTTTAGGGCATTTTCTTTGTCCTTTCATACATAGAATGCTTCCTCTGACCCCCAACTCTCCTTCCTGGCTTCCTTAAAGTCCCACCTAAAATCTCATCTTTACAGGAAGCCTTTGGTGACTTCTCTTACTTCTAGTGTCTTCCCTCTCTTAATTGTTTCCTATTTATCCTCTATATATCTTGTTTGTACATATTTATTTGCTTGTTGTCTCCCCCATTAGATTGTGGGCACCTTGAGGTCAGAGACTATATTTTGTCTCTTTTTCCATGTCCAGTGCTTAGCCCAGTGGTTAACATATAGTAGGCTTTTAATAACTGTGTGTTGACTAACTGATAAAACTTTGAAGAGATAAGTTGAGCCAGACCAAGAATCAGCTCTCTGGAACTCTTTGAATTTTGCCTACTGATTCATTGTTGATGTCCTGGCTTGACTCTCTGCCCTGACAACGAATTTTCTTGACTTGTCCCAACCCCTTGGATTTCAGCACTCTGAATACCAAGCCAGCCTGGCTTTTGGTTCATGCTTGTTCACTTCCTGAATTTGATCCTGCCTCATCTGTTCCTGGGAAGAGATTTCCCTTCCCATTTTGAGTGTTTGCCTGATTGTCTGCAGGAGAATGAAACAGATAGCTCTCTCAGGAGAGAACATGGTCATTGGTGGGGATTGGCCAGTCTCACAGACAATAGTGGTAACAAAGAACTGATTCTCCTGATGAACATTTATATCAATAATAGTGGGGTTGTTTAACTGTAATTCTTAAAGGAAAGATGAGATAATTTCATGTTTTGATATTCTTAAAATTGATTCCGTTGAAGCTGGAGTTCTGTGGTACATATTACTGCTGCTGTAATTTTGGCAAAGATGTTACTGAAATCAGCAGAGCTTCTTGGAAGGGGAAATCTATGATGCCGATGGTGAAGTTGAAACAATGATGCTGGGAGAAGTGGAAAGGAGATAGGTTCTGATGGCAGTCAAGTCTAGGGTCTGGGTCAGGTCTCAGAGACCTTCCTGGGGAGGGACAAGGGCTGTGAGGAGGCAGAAGCTGGGAAAACCCTTTAGCCTTGAAGAGTGACTGTGAACAGACTGGGGAGTAGTGTGTGTGTGTGTGAAGGGAGAGACATTTAAACATTGCAGGAATGAAAGATAATTTTAAAATCCATCAAGCAAAGTTGAGACAGAATGACATGGTGAGCATGAATCATTCCTACAAGGGTCCCACGCAGCCCTCTTTGGGGAAACTTGAAATTCATTTGCTCCATGGCTCTCTTCTCCCATGATTCCCAAACTCTGCCCCATGTTCCTTAGTCCTTCTGTTCTCCCCTAGTCACTCCCCCCACCCCCAGCCCAAGTCCTAGCTACTAAATATATAGCTCTTGCCACAAGGAACAGGAGCTCTGCATTAATGAGAACCCCAGAGATGCTGGAGTGTACCAAGAAAATGGGTTGAACAGAGGACAAATGAGAGAAAGAGAGGACTGGAGCTTTCTAAAGGACTCTCCTTCAATTCCCTCTCCTGTGAGGTCAGGCTCCATTTATCATTAACATTGGGTTTTTTACCCCTCAAGCTCAGAACATCATTTCTGTTTTCTATTTAGATTCAACACCTTTCCTTAAGGATCATGAGGAGAGGAGGTTGGCAAAAACATTAATGGATACAACTCTAGAAACTAGATGACATGGGTGAGAGGGGATGCTAGTAATTTTTCTTCTTCTTTTGTCTTCCAGGGAAGCCCTCTAAGAAAAGATAGCTTTGTTCCAAGCCTCAGCTTCTGGGTAGACACTGAAGATGAGCTTGTTCAGGCAGTGATAAGACTAATCATAAGAGAACTAAGAGTTTAGAAATGGAAAGGACCATAGAGATCATCCAGTCTAACCTGCCTGATCTTTCCTGATGAGAGAACAAAGGCCCAGAGAAGTCATATCAATAGGGACAAAATTTCTATCACACTTCTTGTATTCATCTGCACACACTAAGGGTAAGAGGGAGCGAAATGGTGTAGTGGAGTGTAGGAGCACAACATTCTTCCCGTTCTCTAGTAGGTCAAGAAACTTTTATAAAATCTGAATAATGGTAGGCATATGCCTTGGTAGGAACTCTCTAAAGGCTTGTTGATTTGGAAGCAGTGTGGTAGAAAGGAAATAGCTCTGGATGTTAATCCAGAGAACTGAAATCTCTCTTAAAACCATTTGTGCTAAGGGATATGGTAGATGGAGTACTGGTCACAGAGTCAGGAAGACATGAGTTCAAATATGTCTTCAGACACTCACTAGCTGTGTGACATTGAACAAGTAACTTAACTTCTGTTTTCTTCAGTTTCCTCAACTGGGGATAATAATGGCACATCTCCTAGGGTTGTTGTAAGGATCAAATGAGATAATATTTATAAAGCATTCAGTTCAGTTCCTAACAAATAGTAGGCACTTAATAAATTCTTGTTTCCTTCCTCCCTCCCTCCCTTCCTTCCTTCCTTCCTTCCTTCCTTCCTTCCTTCCTTCCTTCCTTCCTTCCTTCCTCCCTCCCTCCCTCCCTCTCCCTCCTTCCTTCCTTCCTTTCTTCTTCCCTCCTTCTTTCCCTCCCATTCTAGAAGTTAAGGGAACAGAACCCTGGAGAATATTATAGGAGGTTGAGGAATTTTTTATCACAGAGGCAAGGCAAGGCAATGAGCATTTAAGCACTTACTATGTGTCAGCTGCTGTGTTGGCTTGGAGATGGATAAGAATAAACATCTACCTGTAGGTGATGGTCAAGGATTTTGAATATTGTCTTGTCTATATAACAGTAGGGAAGTGGGATAAATTATATATATATTAGGTAGGTTAGTAGGGAGGTAGCTTGGTAGATAGGTAGGTAGGTAGGTAGATAGCTAGCTGGATAGATGGATGGACAGAGGGAGGGATAGATGGATTGTGTGAGCATTTATTAAAAGTGCTGTGTGCCAGGCACTGTGCAAAGCCTAGGCATACAACTAAGACAATCCCTGACCTCAAGGAACTTCTATTCTAAGTGGGGAAAGAAGATGTCAAAAAGGGGAGGTGAAAAGAGGGGGATATGACCTGGAGCAGTCAGGGAAGTGCCTTCGAGTCATGGGCTGCAGCAGTAGGAGGCAAAGATTGACCTATCAGAACTGAAGGATTCTAGTGCAGAGTCCAGGTCACTAATGGGGAGAAGGTGGACGTGATGGTTCTAGTAGAGGTGGCATGGTGTGGAGAGGGCTGAGAATCATTTAGAGTTCTATTTGCTTAGTGAGTGACACTGGACAAAGATGACCTTTCTCTGGAAGAACGTGTCATTGACTTTTCCCCTCCCTTCTCCTCTTTCCTCTCCCCTCTTTCTCCTAGAGCGATGTGCTGTAATGGTGCCGGAGATGCATGGACACAGCCCGTGCCCAGCCTACAAGTCCCAGGAGCTCATCCCTGCATTGGCCACCGGGGAGTGCCCTGAGCTCGGTGTTGCTGCCCACCGACACATCCTTTCCCTGCCTGAGGAGGAGACATGGCGCCAGCACAGCCCAGGCATGATGCCCACCCAGACTTCTGCTCTGCTAGAGCCCGAGGCCTTGGAAGATCCAGGGGCCCTACCAGGATCCCCACGTGCCCTATGCTTTGATGCCTCATCTGCCTTCTTCCCCACACAGGAGGGTGAGGGCTCAGGATGGGAGGGCAGTGGTGCCCTTGATGCCAGTTTGAGCCCATTCCTCCCTGTGAGCCCAGAGGTCATGAAGAGGAGGAGGGGAGGGCTCATTGAGCAGAGGGATATCATCAAAGCCCATGAAGCCCACAAGATGCAGAGCACACCTCAAGCCCGGAGGAAAGAATGGGAGTAAGTACAGGCCCTTCCAAGGCTGGGGAGGTAGGTAGGACCTTCCTGAGATGGGTGGGGGAGGGGAGGAAGTGATATGGATCAACATGGGGTCCTGTGGGAAAGGAAGAGAATGGCCCTTGGGTCTGATTGTGGTCATCATGTATGCGTTGTGTGTCTTTTGAATAGCGAGCAGAAAAAGTTTCCATTCTCATGCTTCTACTAATGCCTCTTGTTTCATTTTTCTATGAGTCATGTGACTTTTCCATGTCCCACTTTGACCACCTGTACAATGGGAGCATTCAGACCTGCCCCCCCACCTACTTGAGGAGACTTTTCCAAGGATGAAAGAATTGTATGACATGCTTGGAGCCTCTCTGAAGAAAAGAGATGGGTAAATTTATGGGGGAATCAATCAAAACAGAAATTATCTCATCTTTCTGTTAAGAATTGCTGTTAAACAACCCCATTTTTTTCCTAAAACCATTTTTGGGGAAAATGAATAAAACTTTGGAGCATCTCTTTCTTATTCAAAGGGAGAACTCTGTACAAGATAGGTATCTGTCTATTGCCAGAGATGGTAGGTTCCTCTGACCTTGCTCTTGGTCAAGGGTTACAGAGGTCAAGGATTTACATGACTTTAATCTTTTCTTAAATAAAATTTTATTGAACTCTTGTTTTTACATCATCTAAATTTCCCAGTATAACTCTCTATCCATTCACATCACTAACTTCTTCCCATTCAGCCATCCTTTAGAGCAAAGAATAAAAAAGGAAAACAAAAAACAATTCAGAAAAAGTAACCAATATATTAAAGTCTGACATTACATGTACTCATAGTCCCTCACTTCTGCAGATGGTGGGGGCTGAGGGGGTGTAGAGGGGTAGTATTGTCTCATCTCTTCTTTGGGACCAAGCTTGGCCACCAATAATTTTACAGCATTTAGTTGTGGGTTTTTTTTTGTTGTTGTTGTTGTTGTTGTTTTTGCGGGGCAATGGGGGTTAAGTGACTTGCCCAGGGTCACACAGCTAGTAAGTGTTAAGTGTCTGAGGCCAGATTTGAACTCAGGTACTCCTGAATCCAGGGCCGGTGCTTTATCCACTGCACCACCTAGCCGCCCCAGCATTTAGTTTTAATTGTTTTAATTTGCATCACTGTAGTCATTTCATCCATTGTTTTGTTGATTTCTTCTTTCACTTTGCATCAGTTCATATGACTTCCTAGGCTTCTCTGAATTCATTGTATACACCATTTCATATAGCATATACAGCTTTTGTTTGGACACACTTTAACCAGATACATGAGTACTTAGGATCTAAGCACCCACTTTCAAGAGCAGAAGCTATAAACTAAAGGAAATTGATCCCTGAATTTTCTCCCAGTTGTCCTAGTTTAATACATATTTGATCAGACCTATGATTTTCCTCCCTCTAGGGAACTTGAGCTGGGGGTCAGGAACTTGGTCTACAAAGGAAATCAGCAACTCCCTTGCAATTAAGAGTCTTATAGAGTTACCTGGGAGCACTGAAAGGATGAGAGACTTATCCCAGGTCACCTAGCTAGCACCTGTCAGAGACTAGATTAAAATCCAAGTCTTCTTGGGGGCAGCTAGGTGGTACAGTGGAAAAGCACTGGCCCTGGATTCAGGAGGACCTGAGTTCAAATCCGGTCTCAGACACTTGACACTTACTAGCTGTGTGACCCTGGGCAAGTCACTTAACCCTCATTCCCCCCCCCCAAATATCCCAAAACAAAACAAAACAAAACAAAAACAAAAATCCAAGTCTTCTTTACTCAGAGACCAATGGGAGTCATAACACCAGGCTGCCCCTCTCTCTGCAATATATATGTGTCATCTTGATCTGTTTGTATTATATTTTGTCATGTATCTTTGCATATTCCTCATCTGTCCCTACCATGTGTCTTGGTCAATAAACAAACATTTATTAATCCTACACTATGTGCCAGGTACTGTGGGCTAGGAATAAACAGATAAGCAAAAAGAATGATTGTCTCTTCTTTTGAGGAGTTTACATCCTAAATGAGGAGGAAAATACATAAGGAGGATCTTAAAAGGAGAGAGAGACACACACCTGAGTGGGCACAGATTTGTTGGCTAAATGGGGAAAATTGGAGATGGATGGTCTAGAGCCAACCATTTTCCCAAACTGCAGCTTCTGGCAGGAATCCACATAGGAGAAGGGGCTATCAGGAGGCATAGTGGCATAATATGAAGATTCAGGGATGGCTGGTCTAGGCTCTTAGAATGCAAATTGTGAACTATCAAGAGAACATAGACCCTAGAGAAATCTTTGTGAGCATAGTGCGAAGAACACTGGATAGAGATACCACTTCCTAGCCATGACTTCAATTTGGATCTCTGAGTCCAGATTTCTTGTTTGTAAAATGAGGCAAACCATAGGATTCAGAGCTGTGTGGGCCCTCAAGGATCATCTGGTTCAACCCCCTTATTTTACAGAAAAAAAAACTGGGATCCAGAGAGGACTCTTTTCCAGTTGGTATGGTATGGTATGGTATGGTATGGTATGGTATGGTATGGTATGGATGGTATGACTTGCCCGTTGTTGGACAAGACAAATTGTAAGGCCTCTTCCAGCTCCTGACACTGTATGATTCTAATGATTTTACCTTTTCTTTTCTTTTTTTTTTTTGTGGGGCAATGAGGGTTAAGTGACTTACCCAGGGTCACACAGCTAGTAAGTGTCAAGTGTCTGAAGCCGGATTTGAACTCAGGTCCTCCTGAATCCAGGGCCGGTGCTTTTTCCACTGTGCCACCTAACTGCCCCCAATTCTAATGATTTTAGATGGTGGTAAGGGTAAAATTTCCTTCTTTGGTGACCTTTTGAACAAATTAGTTATTAATCTGCCTGGTATACTGTGGGGCAATTCTGTCTGGAGGTGGGGGAATGGATGAAACAGATAATCCCTGGAGATTCCTTCCACTTGTGAGCCAGTGAATCAGCCTTTTCAGCCAGGATTGTCCAGATTAATCCTATGATACCAGAAGGTGAGAGGCTGCAAAGAGAGCTCCCTGGCTTGATTGTTAGGAGATACAGGCTTGAATATGACTCAGGGTGGGTCATTTAACTTTCCTGGGTCTTAATTTCTTCTTCTGTATAATCTGAGGATTGAATCAGATCTTTCCTGAGGTCCTTTCTCCCTCTAAAGTTCTATTCATTGCCTTATATTCCCAATCATGTTTTCCTGTATCTCCATTTCCTTGCCAAAAATAGATTATAAACTCATGGACCTGAGTTCTCCATTGCCTAGCTGTTTGATGTTAGGCAAGTATCTTAACATCTCTGTGTCTCTATTTCATTATTTGTAAAATGGAGACCATGATCTCATTCTGTCTACCCTTAAAGAGATAATTGGATTAAAGGGGTTTTAGAAATCGGCTAGTCTAGGCCTCTCATTTTATTGATGTGGAAAATAAGGGCCTTAGAGATGAAATGATTTAGCACCAGTCCTGTAGTCAGGAGGACCCGAGATACTTACTAGCTGTATGACCCTGGCCAAGTCACTTCACCCCAATTGCAGAGAGAGACAGAGAGAAAGAGACAGAGAGAGAGAGACAGAGAGACAGACAGAGAGACAGACAGACAGACAGCGAAAGACAAAGACAGAGAGACAGAGAGACAGAGACAGAGAGACACACAGAGAGAGACACACAGAGAGAGCAATCAAATGACTTGTCCAACGTCACAAGGACCAGGTATATGTAGGACATGTGGTGAATGCAGGCTCCTAAATCCCAATCCAGAAGGCTATGTGGTGTGATGGAAAGACCTCTGGATTTAGAGTTAAGGAAGAATTAACCTCTAGTTTTTACTAGCCGGGTGACCATGGACAAGATCCTTAACCTCTCAGCCTCAATTATTTTATTTGTGAAATGGAAATGATAATAATACCTATAGTACTGACTTCCGAGGGTTATTATGAGGCTCGAATGAGGTCTTCTCTAGCCTGGCTGTTATATCAGGAACCCTTCAGAGAAGAAGGAGAATGACAGAACATGTAAAGGGCTTTTCAAGACCGAAAATGCTGTGAAAGATCAGTTTTCAAATGCAATCCCATATGTCACAATATTAGGAAAACCAGAAAAGACTAAGAGATAAAGGGCAGACCATGATCATGGCATTGGGTACCTTTATCCTTTAGCCTGTATTGCATTCATGGTAAAACGAATTATTCAGAGAAGTAGCTATGATGCGCTGGATGCGGGCCTTTGAGTCAGAAGATCCTGGGCTCAAATCATGCCTCTGACACACATTGGTTCTGTGACTCTGGGTACATCACTGAACTTCCCAGTATTCCAGGCCACTCCTTTGGATGCTAAGGAAGAAGTACATTATCATTCTGTTTTAGTAGAGGACGTTATCCTCCACATTGATGAAATTATAGGCCTGGATCTACCCCTTTCTTCCTCAAAATACTTAATGTTTGTGTCCTTGGTATATCCCTATTGTTCCTAGATCATAGGACATAGCTTTAGAATTTGTAAATGGAGACCATCTTGGCCAACCTCCTCATTTACAAGTGAAGAAACTGAGGGCAGGAGAAGGTAAGAGATCTGTCCAAGGTCCCAAAGGTATTGTGGGTCAGAATTCAACATTGTGCCCTCAGGCTCCAGCAGCCTTGAGTCCAGAGAACAGGAATATATGTGTGCCTAGTATGGCAGCACTAGTGGAAAGCTTGACCTTTGTGGAATGACAATAATTGGAGATTTAGAGCTAAAAGGGATATACGAGGATAATCAGGTCCAACATCTTTGGTTTACAGATGAAGAAACTGAGGTCCACAGGGATTAAATGATTCACCTGAAGTCGCTCAGGGATTAAGTAGAAGACCTGGGATTTGAACCCAGGGCTTTTGACTCTTAAACAGATGCTCTTTGCGCTATACTATAGCCAGGAAGCTAAAATCCAGCTTAGGCAGAGGTGGAAGAGTTAACACTTCTCGGCCAGCCATAAACTTAGATTTTAGAAAGTGACATAACAAAGGCTGCTCTTTTGTTTGCTCCATTCACTAAGGCCACCTTGGGACATCCACCTGCTATGCCATTCCCCTGCTTGTTTCCGGGGTTTTTGACATCACACCCAGGTTAGAAGAGATGTGCACCCATGAAGGTGGAGCTTCACGGCCATCAGGAGGCACCCTGGGCACTGGTGGGTGTCCTTGAAGGACACTAGGTGAACCAGATCACTTCTGGTCATGCCCAAGACCACCTTCCTTGGATGCAAAGTGAAATGAAGTGATTCGGCAGATTTACCTGAAGTTGGTGGGATGGCCGGGGAGGTGGGCTGCTGGTCTCAATGCAATAAGAGTGCCAGAAGGGCACAAGTCAGATCTTCCTCATGGGTCAGTGTGTTCTCTGGGCCACATTCATCCCTACGATAGTCGTGGGTAAAGCTATTGGACTCTGAGGTCACTTGCTGTGCAGGGCACCATCACTTATTATGTGCTGGGTGCTGTGATAAGTTCTGGGGGGTACAAAGACAAACAAGAAATTGACCCCCCCCTTAAGGAGTTTTCCTAGAAGCTTCTATTAGGGAAGATATGTGTGTGTGTACACACTTAAAATATACATGTATGTATATATGGATGTAAAATTCATACAGGATAATTTTGGGAAGGGAGGCACTTATGGTTAGGTAGGGGAGGGGAGGGAACATCATCAAAGCAACCCGTCTGCAAGTGTAGAATAATAAAGATGAGGCATAGCTGGTTCTAGGATGGGACACTTTCTTTTCTTCATCTTCTTCAGGAGATCCAAATGCCTACCCACTAGTGGCATGTGGAGACAGTATAGTTCAGTGCAAAGAACAGAAGTCAGAAGAATTGGGTTTCAACTTCAGCCTTCTCCATGACCTTAAATAAATTAATTAAAATCTCTGGGCCAGGGGCAGCTAGGTGGCGCAGTGGATAAAGCACTGGCCCTAGATACAGGACCTCAGATACTTGACACTTACTAGCTTTGTGACCCTGGGCAAGTCATTTAACCCTCATTGCCCCTCACCCCCAAAAATCTCTGGGCCTCAGTTTCCTCACTTGCAAAATGAGAGAGCTCATTTTCGTGATCTCTAAAGTCTCTTCTGGCTCCCCAATATCATGGGAAATTGTCTTGCCTTCTGTCTCTTGCCTACTCCAGTCCTATCCTCCTGCTCCCTCTGACAGCTGATGGCAAGCTCCCCTTCTACATTCCTCTTTTTAAAGAGGGCTTCTCTTCAGGGAAGTGAATCTTCGTGGGGCTGGAAGAGAGAACAGCTCGTCCTCTCTTGGTGACATTCAGCTCTGATGCTCTCTAGTATGAAATCCAGGGAGGGTTTGTCCGCCAGCCTTGCCAACCTTCCCCTCCCCTCTTCCCTCACCATCTCCCGCCCAACACCTACACAATCTGACAACCCAGCCATGCTTTCTGCCCCACACACGTTGCCAGCTTTAAAAAAAAGCTTGCATTGGCACACGGCTGAGGACTTGGGTGATGCACGAAGTAGAATAGAAACCAGTCTGGGAGAAGTCCAACATTATCCTTGTTAGTCTGGTAAATGGTTGCCTCAGATATTGGGGGTTGAGAGAAGAGAGTAGGAGGAGACTTCTTAAGTGCAGGGTCACTGGTTTTTGTAAACCACAGTTCCGTCTCAGGGAAAGGCTAGAATCACAACCTTGGTACAATATTTCCCAATTAAGACATTCCCAGGCTCTTTTAGATCCAGCAAACATCCAGTACAGCTTGCTGCATGTGACTCATATGACCTCTGTGGGCTTCATTTTCCTTACCTGTAAAATGGGCCTGAGGTTGACTAGATGTCCTTAAATTTCTTTCTTTCTTTCTTTCTTTCTTTCTTTCTCTCTTTCTTTCTTTCTTTCTCTCTTTCTCTCTTTCTCTCTTTCTTTCTTTCTTTCTTTCTTTCTTTCTCTCTCTCTTTCTTTCTTTCTTTCTTTCTCTCTTTCTCTCTTTCTTTCTTTCTTTCTCTCTTTCTTTCTTTCTTTCTTTCTCTCTTTCTCTCTTTCTCTCTTTCTTTCTTTCTTTCTTTCTTTCTCTCTCTCTCTCTTTCTTTCTTTCTTTCTTTCTCTCTTTCTCTCTTTCTTTCTTTCTTTCTTTCTTTCTTTCTCTCTCTCTCTCTCTCTTTCTTTCTTTCTTTCTTTCTTTCTTTCTTTCTTTCTTTCTTTCTTTCTTTCTTTCTTTCTCTCTTTCTCTCTTTCTTTCTTTCTTTCTTTCTTTCTTTCTTTCTCTCTCTCTCTCTCTCTCTCTCTCTTTCTTTCTCTCTCTTTCTTTCTTTCTTTCTTTCTTTCTTTCTTTCTTTCTTTCTTTCTCTCTCTCTCTCTCTCTCTCTCTCTCTCTCTTTCTTTCTTTCTCTCTCTCTCTCTCTCTCTCTCTTTCTTTCTTTCTTTCTTTCTTTCTTTCTTTGGTTGGGCAATGAGGGTTAAGTGACTTGCCCAAGGTCACACAGCTAGTAAGTGTCAAGTGTCTGAGGCCGGCTTTGAACTCAGGTTCTCCTGACTCCAGGGCTGGTGCTCTGTCCACTGCGCCACCTAGCTGCCCCCTGTCCTTAAATTTCTTTTCCAGATCTTAGTTTATGATCCCATGATGTGTACAATGGGGGTAATGATATTTGCCCTTACTGCCTCATAGGGTTTTTATGAGGAAAGCTCTTTGTTAAACTTAGGATGTTGTAGAGATGTGAGTTATTATCACTAGAGGGGATTGCCGTTGAAGCGTTAGTGAGGTTAGGTGATTCCTGGAGTCTCTTCCAGCTTGGAGTTTCTGTGTATAGTCAGTTTCTGTAAGCAGTCAGCTTAGAGGGGCCCTTCAGTGAGATCAAGAGAGAGGTAGCCTTCTATAACCACCTGCCACAGTATCTGAAATTCTGTTTTGAAATCATTTAAAGGTCATTCCTTTAAGTGTCTTCTAACAGTCAGTCAACAGGCATTCATCAAGTGCCTACTATGAGCTAGGCACTGTGCCAAATGCTAGGCATTCAGAAAAAGGCAATAAACACTGATCTCAAAAAGCATGGTGGGAGAACTATTATACAAACAGCTATGTACAAACAAGCTACATACAGGTCAAGGTGAAGATAACCAACAGGGGGAAATGAGACCTGGAAAGGCTTCCTATAGAAGGTAAGATTTTAGCTGAGACTAGAAGGAAGCCAAGGGAAATGAAGAGGGGGAGAAGAGGAGGGAGGGGGTTCCATTGACTTGCATACAGGTCAAAGGAGCAAGTCATCATCACACACAGGTCTTTGAATGAATAAGTGGATTTGATCCATCTCTTGTTGGACACCAAACTCAGGTCACTGAAGCATTGAGAGTTTGGATGGAGAAGAAGGGGAAAGAAGAATTTGTAGCTTTGGGCATTGCCCAGGGATGGTAGACTTGTGTAGAATAGGCAGCAAGAAAGTGTGGAGTACCTTTAAGGGAGAGGAAGAGAGAAAGGAACCAAAGGTACAGATCGCCCATTTCACAGTTTTGGCTTAGTTCAGCCCCAACTCTAACATTCAGGATTATTATTAGAAGTAGGGAGAAAGCACTTAACTAAAAATCAGAAGATCTGAGTTCCAGGCTTAGCTCTGCCTTTACTCACTTTGATCTTGAAGAAGTTGCTTCGTATTTCTGGATCTCAATTTTCTCATTTACAAAATGGGCCTGATATTTGATTCAATTTATTATTAATTTATGAATTAATATTTGTCAATTTAGCAAATCATTATTTAAGTAACTACTTAAATTTGTGAAGCCAGGGCAATAAGTGGAAGTATGTATGCCTGAGATGAATAGGAAATGGTTAGGAAGACAGGCAAAGAATAGGATGTGTTCACTATAAGGGAAAGCCCTCGAGGATTCTCTATAGCTTCTGGGGAAGTGATGATGAGGAAGGTCACTGAAAGAAGAAGCTTACCCCAGGATAAGACTTCCTTGGCTTAAGATGGGACTGGATGGGGAGGAATCCACCTCTGATGCAACTTCCTGAAGTGGGGAGAATGTCCTGGGATCCTATCAGCTCTTTAAATTTTGCTGCTCTGGTAAAAAGCCCCAATCACCTCACCCTAGTTATAACCCTGTGTTAGTCACTGGGGGTAAAAAGACAAAAACAAGGGAGACCTCCATATCTCATGAAGTTGTTATTAAGATATGAGAGCTGCTATGCAGAAACTTAAAGTATTATATATGTTTATTTGTGATGTTATTTTTGTATTTTCCTTGAAGCCTCATGCAGTGAATAGAGAGTCCTCAGAATCCAGAAGAGCTGGGTTCAAGTCCTGCTTCTGATTTATACTGACTGATTTTTGAATATGTTATTTAACTTCTCAGAACCCCAGATGAATCTCTAAGACTAGGAGTTGTAAAGCAAGGACTGAGAGTTAGTTTCCTCACTGAGAAGTCTCTCTATCCATCCAATCAGGGGTCATGTCCCTCCTCCTCCCCCTCCCTGCCAAAACCAAATGCTATTTTAGCTTCAACTTTCCTAGCATGAGCCAGTCAACTTCCCCCACCTCAAAGCTAGACTAGCAGTGGATGCCTGAAGGGCTATAGGGGAAAGGTCATCTCTAATAGAATATAGCTTTCTGCAGTCCACTTAGAGTAGTTGGATTCCTATCAGAGTTTAGCTTTACTTATTAGTTCATGTGATCATCAGGATCTTTCCTCTGTGAGGAAAGGCCAAGGCCATTTCACAAATGGAGAAGTTGAGCCTTAGAGAGATTAAGTGACTTATTCCAAGGTTGTACAGCTTGTGAGTAACAGTCCTAGCTAGAACTCAAACCCAGGCTCTTCTGAGTCTTTCTGAGTCCATTAACACTACATCTACCTCCAAGCAATCAGATATAGGTTATAGATATGCAATTAGGTAAAACATGTCCAAATTAATCATTTTGTACAAGAAGACTTGAATAAAAGAAAAAAATGAAAGAAAGTGAGAAATCGCATGCTTCAGTTTGTATTCAATATATAGCAGTTCTTTCTCTGGAGGCTGATAGTTTGCTTCATGATTTGTCCTTTGGGATTGTCTTGGATCATTGTATTGCTGAGAATAGCTAAGTCATTCACAGTTCTTCATTGAACAGTATTCCTCTTACTCTATACAATGTTCTTCTGGTTCTGTTCATTTCACTATGGATCAGTTCATGTAAGTCACTTCAGGTTTTTCTGAAATCATCCTGCTTGTCATTTCTTAGAACACAATAGTACTCCATCACAATCATATGCTACAGCTTGTTCAGCCATTCCCCAGTTGATGGGCATCCCCTTAATTTCCAATTCTTAGCCACCACAAAAAGAATTGCTAGAAATA
Organism: Dromiciops gliroides; assembly: GCF_019393635.1. NCBI lineage: Eukaryota > Metazoa > Chordata > Mammalia > Microbiotheria > Microbiotheriidae > Dromiciops > Dromiciops gliroides. Next base: position 74,339,725 of record NC_057864.1, read on the forward strand.
TTTTTGTACAAATAGGTCTTTCCCCCCTTTTTTGATGTCTTTGGGATATAGACTTATCAGTGGTATTGCAGAGCAAGAGTCTTGATGCTGCGTCAGAATCGGTCCTGTGGTACTTGGTAACCTGAAGAACTTATGAGGTAAATAGGTCAAAACCAGAGGGTGATTACAAACACCCCTTGCCAGACCCTTTTCTCTCCTCTTCAGGGACCCATGACTAGGGGATAAGTGGATAACAGTGGTTGGGAGCCCACTTGGCTTATTTCCTACAAAAAGGGCTGGGCAGGAACTTGGTAAAGGATGATGAAATCAAAGATGTAGACCTGGAAAAGATTTCAGAAGCCAGGTATCCTTGCTTGGTAAATAAGAAGAATCTTTCTGGATTCCCTTGCTGGAAACAACCTGTCTTCTTGGATCTCTCATTATGTTTCATTTTGTATCTCTATCACATGGATCATCTGATGGTGAATACATAGAGTGTCCCAAAAATCTTAGTGTGGCTTTAATCGCTTTTGGGACACACCCACACACACTAAGACTTTAGGGGCACCCTGTATATGTTATCTGTGTTTGTGTTTTATTCCCCTTACTAGACTGTAAGCTTCATGAGGATAAGGACAGTATTGCATTGATGAAGAGCTTCCTTTACCAAAGTAGGTCAGAACATTCTTTGAAATTTAGTCTTAGTGAGCTTCTTGGGGGCACTGAGAATGGTATATGGCAGGGGTGGGATTGAACCAAGGACTGACAGTCTTGGAGGCCAGTTCTCTAGACATTAGGACACACTATCTCATTTTCATACAGTATGCTCTTTTTTTTTTTTTTTTGGTCAGGGCAATGAGGGTTAAGTGACTTGCCCAGGGTCACACAGCTAGTTAAGTGTCAAGTGGCTGAGACTGGATTTGAACTCAGGTCCTCCTGAATCCAAGGCCAGTGCTTTATCCACTGTGCCACCTAGCAGCCCCATACAGTATGCTCTTAATAAATGTTTATTGGTTGTACAAATGTCTATAAGACCCCTCCCTGGCCCCCCCCCACCTCCCAGGAAAGGTGCCACATTTGAAGTAAGGTTTCCAGGGAAATCAAGGTCTCCATTTCCTTCAGGAGATCTCATCCAAAGTCTAGACAGATCTGACCAAAGTAGAAAAGTAGTTCCTTGTGCTGCTACCTGTTACAGGTAAAGGGCACTCATTAACCTTCCACATTACTAGGGTTGCCTTTAGGACTCAATGGGTTTGGAGAAAGAAGAATGCTTGAAAATAAGGAGCACTGTTCAAGAAAAAATTTGAGAACCATGAATCAAACTTGGGTATGTCCAGCTGTCCAATTTAAAAGGCAGGCTATCAAGATTAGTCAGGGATCTCTGAGAAGAACATGAGATGTTGGGAAGAAACCAAAGGATCTTTGGCTTCCTCCAGAAGCAGATATCATTCTGGTGATCAGAATGGATGCTTTGGGGAGTTCTGACACGGAATCAGAACTGAAAGGGATCTGAGAGAACATAAAATTCAATGTCTCCTCATTAAACAGATAAGAAAATGGAGACTCAGAGATATGTATCCCTGGTTGCTCAGCTGGTAATTGGAAGAATCAAAATCAAACTCAGATTTCTTTTATCTGTCCTTCCTACTTCTTGGTCTGTTTGGAGATTCCTCTTCATTAAAACAAACAAACAAAAAAACAAAAGAGGACTTTATTGGGGATAGACTTAATACATAGTACCTTGATAATTCTGGCTTCTTGGGTGCCTTCTTTTCTCTTTCTCCCCCTCCCTCCAAATCCATCAGCAGTTTAATTAAAGGTTAACAGAGAGATCAGAATTTGTAAACATAGCCATATTCCAGGTAATGCTGACCTTTTTCAGGCTGCGACAGAACTTCTATCCCCATCGCTATGCCCCATGATGTTTCTTCTGTTTAGGTGGCATTCCTAGAAAATCTGAGAAAAAATATGAAGTAATTCGGCCTTTCCAGAGAGATAGGGCTTGTAAACTGGGGCTACAAGTACTTAGGGACACCCCCTCTTATTCTCAGGGCCATTCCTCACATAGGTCAAAATGTAATTATAGAGAAGTACAAAGACAGCATGCTGTAATGTAAAGAAAGATTTTTTGTTCAGATAGGGGCTCTGGATTTGAATTCTGGGTTCTATACTTCTTAACTGTGTGACCCTGAGCAAATCACTTCCCCTCCTAAGCCTCAATTTCCTCATCTGTAAAATGGGATGAACAATAAAGCTTGTACTACCTACTGCATTGGATTATTGTGGAAAGTGCTGCATAAATGTGAATTGTTGCTATTATTATGACTCCTAGCAGCTTTTTCCATCTAGTCTCAGCAGAACTCTTCCCCCCCACCACCCCCATTCTCCCATTGGAAGGTGAGAGCTGAGGAGGAAGGGTTGAAGGTTTGGCCACCATTTTTCTTAATGTCCAAGTTCTTTCCATGTTTTCAGGGGTAGGTGATCCATCAAACCTCCCTCTCAGAGTAGCCACATTCTTTCTTCCTTCAGTGGGTCATGCCTGCATATTTCCCGGAGGGGACTGCACATCCTTTAGGAATGTGGTGAGTTCCAAAGATCATCCTTGCACTGAGATGCCTAATCCAAGACCATAAGTAGGAAGAGCTGGGACGTGGTAAAGAAAGGTGCCAACTCCCGTGGTTTACCACTCATCTTTTCCCAAGTCATCATTTTTTTTGTCCTGTTTTGTGGTGCCACCGAGTGGCTATCCCTAAGCATGGCAGCCAAAGTGATCAGAATAATAAATCTTGGAAAATGGCATTCATATGATAAGAATCCAAGAGACTTTAGAGCGGGAAGAGAACTTTAAGATCATTGAGCCTACCCCTCCTATCACAGATGAAGGAACTGAATCACAAAGAATTGAAATATCTTGCTCAAGGTCAAGCAGGTCAGTTAGAATTAGCTGGATTTGAAAGTAGGCTCATTTAGTGTTCTCCCCACTATATATACAGTTTTCTGTCCAGGCCTCCTCCTTTGTAATCGTAGATCCCCAAATTTACCCATATATGCACAAAAAGGGAAGTACTCATATGCGCATATGGGAAAGAAGGATCCAGGGCAAATGCCTTTCCACTTGTAATGGAAACAAACTAGTGTAGTTGAGGACAAATATACTTTGCTATTTAGAATAGCAGATAGCATTTATATAGTTCTTTAAGGTTTGCAAAGTACTTGTCATATGCTATCTCATTTAGACCTCACAATGATCTTGTGAAGTAGATTCTATTATAATCCCCATTTTACAGAGGATGAAACTGAGGTTAAGTGATTTGCCCAGGGTCACTCAGCTAGTTAAGTGTCCAAAACAGGATTTGAAGTCAGGTTCAGGTCCTTTCTGACTCCAGGTCCAGAACTCTATCAATGATCCATCATTTTTACCAATGAGGGTGTTCTGTCCACTGACAAAAATGGCACTTTCCCACTTCATATCATTTGGGATTCCATGGCAAAAAAAATGTCATCGCTTTGTGGCCAAACTTCTGTGGTTGTTAGTCCTTAATTTTCAAAGAGGACCAATGACATCATGGGATAATGTCTTGACTTGTTTCTGAATTGGATTTAAGTGAGGCAAAGTTACACAGTCATCAGCCTCACTCTCTCTTCCAGAGTCATGGTTATTGATAAACTTATGCTCATCATAAAGCTAGTCTGGACCCCGAGAGTGCGCGCGTGTGCGCGCACACACACACACACACACACACACACACACAGAGTTTGTAACCAAGCCCATATGAAAGGGAATACCCAACACTTAAGAGGTAGGAGATCCACTCTGATTTTTCTCTAGAATTTACAGGATTGAAGTTGGCAGAGAACTTAGAAATCTTGCAGTTCAATCCTTTAATTTTTACTAAGACCTGAAGAAATGAAAGTACTTACTGAAGGTCACATAAGTAATAAGTAGCAGAGCCAGGATTGGAATCCATATCTCCTGACTCTATATCTGGTGCTTTCTACACCACTGCACCTTACTCTTTTGCCTTCACTTACCTAGAATCCCCTCTGCCCTTCCTTCTCCTTTTAAGGCCTTGCATTCCTTTCCTTTATTGATCTTTTATTGCCCTTTCTCCTGTCCCCCCTTTAGAGCAGAGCAGTGAGCAAGTAGGTGGATAGATGGATGCTTGGTCAGGATTGGAATAGGGAGAAAGGAAACCCTTTCTGTTATGTTCTGTTCATTTCCCTTCCTTTTTGCACCCTGGAAATATTTCCCTGGTCTATTTCTAAACTGCTTAAAGCAGAGCTGAGAAAACATTTGTCCACAGGCAAATTTAGAAAATTGCACCCCCTTTGGCTTGTTACTATGCACTGGGGACTGAGCCTTTGCTGGTACATATGAGACTTGATATCACAGACGAAGCACCTACTGGCTACAGAGAGAGGGATTTTCTGGCATTAGAAATAAGTGAATTTACAAAAAGAGATATCATTATCGTCAATGGGATTCAGCATGGGTGAGGTGGAGAGAGTCAGGAGAGAACTGCACTTAAACACTGTCTCTAACATCTATGAACTGCCTTGGACAAACCACATCTGAGACTTAGTTTTTCATCTGCAAAATGGGCTTGGGTTTTTGTGAGGCTCCAATGATGTAGTATATTAGAAGCTAATTGTAAAACCTTAAGCACTTTAAATATAATTTGTTTTGTTACCATTATCATTTTTTTCTAGTTACCTAGAACCGGGATGGGGGGGGGGGAGATTAAGGATCAACCCTCTTAAGCTCCATCTTACTTTGCTCCTAATACACCACCCTAACCTCTTGTTGCCATCACTTCTCTCTGAGACTTCCATTATGGGATCATAGGGTCTGGAAAGATTACGTGGTCCAATGCTCTCTTTTTATAGATGAAGAATCTTGGGCAGAAGTAGTGAAATGCCTTGCTTGGGATCTATCACACACAGACCTGTCTAAGAAAGCTCAGCAAGAAATGCTCCCTCCCCTTCCCTTCTCCTCCATAGGAATGCAGTCTCTAGGACCTCTCAAACAGCCACAAATTGAAATGTGAACTTTTGCAATCTCTGTTATCTCTTTGGCCACATCAGGGATGCTCAATGAATTAATAATAGCCCAGCAGGCAACAGAGAGCAGGAGCCATTAATTGTCAGCCAGCGTGTTCAGCCCCTCACTAAGCCTCTAATTAGCACCCTAACAGCTAAGGCTTCATCTCAGGCCAGAGCCATCCATTTAGAATCCTTCGGGCTCAGCTTGTGGCATCCGGACACAGAGGGGAGAAACTTTGGGTCCTTCCTTAGAGAGGAGGGCTTGCCAGAGGTGGGCTGAGTTCAAAAGTTCCTTAAAGGGGCCCTGGTATGCTGCCTATTGAGAAGGAAGGAGGTAGAAGTGGGGCAGAAGTGAGAGGGGCTCAGAGAGCAGCCATGAAGGTATATTAAAAAAAAGTATTTCACATTTTTAAGGAGGCTCTGGCAATGCCAAGCTTCCTTCGTTTCTTGGGGCTCCTTTGACTGTCTGCTGAAATCTATAAACTTCTCAAAATAGTGTTTTTTAAATGAACAAAAAAATATACATAGGATTACAAAAGGGAACAATTACACTGAAATACAATTAATTTTTTCATGTGTTTTAGCTCAAGTGGCTGCTGCTAGCCTTCAAATTGTTCCAAAAATATTGTGACAAACTGGGGAGTTTGCCTAGATATTTCTTTCCAGGTAGCTTATGTGTGGTCAGAAAGGTTTCCTATTCGTACCTTTAAGTTAAGCACTGCCCTCTTCTGGTAGGATCTTTTAAAATGGAAAACAAGCAAGCAAAACCCATTGTATTTTAAGTTGCAAAACCTTCGAGTTATGGACAACTTATTAGCCCTTACTAATTGAGTATGAATGAATGTATTTTTGGGGTGAGGGAATGGGGGAGGTGAGGGCTGAGCTGGATAGATTTATGTCCCTGGAAACCAGAAATGGGAGGAATTGGAATGAGAGGAAAGGACTCTGAAGATTAACTTCATCTATTTCAGGATTTTACCTACTTGCAGCCTTATGCATCCATTTAGTCTTTAATGAACTAAGGATAATACAGAAGCCATTAATGCCAGGAACCTGGGAGATCTGTGGGCTGATGGGGGAAGGAAGACACTTGTAGCTTCTGTCCTAGCTGCCAGACAATTTCTTCTTCATCTCCTGGCATTTTGGGGGGAGGGACAGTTGGAAGGGGGAAAACAAGTGCATGAATTTTTATGAATGCCAGTGTCCATGGTTGGTAGGTCGGGCTGGCCTCTGTGAGTGAGTGGGAAGAGAAGGAGAGGGAATGGCTATGTCATGGGGCGCAGAGCACCCCAGAATTTCTCTGGGGCACACCGAGGAATCTTCTCCTTGAGAAACTAAACCAGAGGACAGATAACGCCTAGAGGAACCAAATCGGACTGAGCTAGCTTGGGATTCCTACCCTTCATTCTGGTCTCCCTTATCCTGGGGAAATAAGTTTGGGTGTGGCTTCAGCCTTTGTGTCCTGAAGAGGGATCTGTAGCCACCCCTCACCCAATTCCTTTAGTCACTACCAGTGGGGGATGGTCCTCCACTCCTCACCCAATTCCCCCAGCTACCACCAGTGGGGGATGGTCCTCCCTCACTAAAGGAACTTTTCACGGGCAGATGGGCCACCCCCATCAGTACCTTTCAGTCTCCTGTTCGGGGAGATTTGGTACCTCTGAGCCATGCGCTTTATGCCGAATCTTCCCATGAAAAGTCCAAAGATTTCTTTCATGGTTTCCCTCCCCCCGCCCTTCCCTTCCCTTGCTCCTAAATAAACTATCACCTTATTCTAACTACGTTTTGTGTGCAAGAGGGTGTAATTCTTTAAAGAGGAATTCCCAAGAACCCCAACCCCAACCTGTACCCCATTTTCCCACCATATCAGCTATAATAAGAATGAGGGATAGTAGAGAAGTGGAGTTACTCGGGAATGTCTTGGGGGGATCAGTGCAAACAAATGTGGACACTGGAGGACTGAGTCACAGCCATACCTTTTGGATTGACCCGACAGGGCAAGTGGGGACCCAGGAGTACCCAGAGAACCTCAGCATCATAAGACTTGCCATGGTGTTCCTTCCCTTGTATGGGCATTATGGTCATTGTAGTGCAGTGGGAGTACAGTTGGGGTCTGATTTCCAGCATCTGCCATTTAGCAATATGCCAGGATGAAGTGAACATCGATGAGAGGAGGAAGATCAGATTTTGTCTAGTACAAGTTATCTGAATTTTGAGCAGCTTCTGGGCTTTCGTCTTAGAACAAGAATGTCTGGAGACTGGCCACTGGCCAACCTAACAATGAAAAGGGAACAATGTCGTTTATGTTTGTTTATTTTTGAATTGCTCTAAAAGATGTTAGTTATCTCTGATGTCTCAGAGCAAAAACCTTTTCCCTGGCTACTGCTTCCCTACATGTGTTGACTTCCCCTATGAGAATGTAAAGTCTTTGGGGGCAAGGATTGTTTCCTTTTGGCATGTGTATTCCTAGTGTTTAGTAGAGTGCCTGGCACAGAACAGACACTTATTCATTCATTCATTTATTCATTTTGACCCAATGGAAAGTAATAAGCTCACTGAGTGGTTCATTGAGAAAAAGGCCCAGTTCAGAGCCTTGGAGTATACTCCTGGTTAGAAGATGGTATATAGATTATGGCCCTGAATATGAAAAATATAAAAAGAAGTGGCCATAAAAGAAGAGTCTCAAGAAAGAGCAATATCATGAAAATCCAGAGAAAGGGGAGAACATCCAGGAGATGGAGTGGGCACCATTGTCAAACACTGCAGAGAGGTCAAGAAAAATTGAGGACTAAGGAAAGACAAGACCATCACATTTGGCAATTAAGGATCATTGGTAACTTTAGATAGAACAGTTTCAGGTGTTTGATGAGGTTGGAAGCCCAATTTCAAGAGCCAGAGAAAAAAATGGAAGTTATGATTGTAGACACATATTTTCTAGGAGTTTTGCTATGAAGTGGAAGAGTGATAGTTAGACAAAAGCTTGAAGGGATAGTGGGATCATGTGAAATTTATTTTAAAGATGGAGGAGACCTGGGCATGTTTGTAAACAATAGGAAAAGAGCTAGTTCCAACCACCATTGAGAACAGTTAGAGCTATAAAACTGTGAATACCCTTTGACCCAACAATAGCTCTACTAGATCTGTATTCCAAAAAGATAAAAGGAAATGGAAAAGGACCTACATATAAAAATATTTATAGCAGCTCTTTTTGTGGTGGCAAAGAATTGGAAATTAAGGGGATGCCCATCAACCGGGGAATGGCTGAACAAGTTGTGGTATATGACTGTGATGGAACACTTGTGCTCTCAGAAATGATGAGCAGCATGGTTTCTGAAAAACTTGGGAAATCTTATATGAACTGATGCAAAGTGAAGTGAGCAGAAACAGAACATCTTACATTAACAGAAATATTGTAACAACAATCAACTGTGAAAGATTTGGCTATCCTGATCAAGACAAGGATCCAAGACAATTCTAAATAGCTGACAATGATAAGTGCTATCTACCTCTAGAGAGAGAACTGATGAACTCTGAGTGCAGATTGAAGCATATTTTTTTCACTTCTTTTATGTTTCTTGCTTTTATTGTTTTCTTGGCAACGTGACTAATATGTAAATATGTTTGCATGACTTTACATGTCATTGATAACATATTGCTTGCCTTCCCAATGGGTAGAGGAGCGGGGGGAGGGAGGAAGAAAATTTGGAACTCGAAATTTAAAAAAAATTACAAATAAATAACAACAATGACAAAAGTAAAGAAGCCAGTAGATAGGGAGGGGTGGAAGTTTAGAGAGAAAGGAGGGAAAATTTGGGAGTACAAGGTGAGAGGTTGACATCAGAAAGGAAATGAGCCACCTCTTCATCAGGGCCTAGAGTAAAGGAAGAGAGAATGGGGGATGATGTCAAGGGACTTTGAGATGTAGAATAAGAGAGAAAAAAAGAGATTTTTTTCATGGGGAGATTTTTGTGAATGGCCTCTATTTTCTCAGTTAAGTATGAGTCAAGAGCAGAGAGGAGGTGGTGTGGGAGGCTCACAAGAAGAAGAGAAAGTTTGGAACAGCTGCTGTGGGGCGTGCTAAAGACAGTCAGTTGCACATGTTATATTCCCCCCAAATAAACTGTAAGCTCATTAGTCAAAGTCAGAGTCAAAGGATTTAGAGGTAGAAGGGATGCTAGAGACTAAAGAACAACCTCCCATGTTACAGATGAGAAAACAGGTCTAGAGAAGTGTAATAACTTGCCTAAGGTCAGATAGGTAGGAAGTATCAGAGTCGGGATTTGAACCCATGTCTTTTAACTCCTTACCCAATGCTCTTTCTATTATGTGCTTGAAGACAAAAATGTTATGATTTTTCATATTTGTATGTCCAGTACCTTGTACACAATAGGTACTTTATGCATATTTTTAATTGAATAAGTATGAGATTGAGAGGGAGTTGGTCAACAAACAATTATCAAACACCTACTATGTATCAGACACTGTGCTAAGGTGTTAGAGATATAAAGAAAGATGGAAACATGGGTCCTGTTTTCAAGGGGCTCACTATCTGATGGAGGAGACAACGTGCAAAGAACTATGGACCAACAAACTGTATATTGGTGTTGCAGTCCAAATAAGGTAAACTGAGGCATGAAGTTCTGATCATGAGCAATTTACCAATAAATTAGATACAAGCTTCTTCAGCAAAGCTAAGACACCAAATGAGGTGGACAAATATCTCATAGTTTTGGGGAATATACAACAAAGGACAGAACTCCTTAGGGAACAAGTACAATTGGTTTTGAGCTTGACATCATCAATGGTGAAATCAATATGATTGGTTACAGAGCTGAGGCATGGGGGTACAATAAGATTGGTCAGAAATTGGGAATAAGAGGCTAGCAGCAACTCACTCCTTTCCTCCTGTGACTAAGAAATTTTGAGTTCACCTTCAAGGTTAGAGACAGTGGACTGGAAATCTTTCAACAACCAACCAGACATCCTTGTAGGATAGCTTAGTGGTATAAAGACACCAGACCAGACTCCCTGGTGTCCATCTGCATCCCTCAAGGATAACAGATTTCCTTGAGGTAAGAATAGAACAGGAGAAGTGGATTTCTAAACTTAACTCATTACATGTTATATTCCCCCCAAGTAAACTGTGAGTTTATTAGTCAAAGTCACTGGATAAATTGGAGATCATTTCAGGGAGAAGGCACTAACATTAAAGGAAATCAGGAAAGACTCCTTGCAAAAGGTGGGATTTTATAAGGAAGGTGGGGAAGCCAGTAGGCAGAGATGAGGAGGGAGAGAATTCCAGGTATGAGAGACAGTCAGAGAAAATGTCCTGATAGGGGAGAAAGAATGTCTTCATAGAGGAACAAGGAGGCCAGTGTCACTGGATCACAGGTCATGGTGGGCAGAGAGGGAGTGTAAGATATAAGAATCCTGGAGAGGCAGGATAGGACTAGGTTATAGGGCTTTGAACCCCAAACAAGATTTTATATTTGATCTTGGAGGTGATAGGGAGCCATAGTAGTTTATTGAATATAGGGGGTAAGACATGCACTTTAGGAAGATCTATCTGATACTCAAGTAGAGAGGATGGACTAAGAAGGGGAGGTTTGTGGCAGGGAAACCATCCAGTAGCACTTGGCATACAGCAATTTAAGCATGAGGTGATGAGGGCCTGCACCAGGGTGGTATCAGAGGGGAGGGGGTGCATATGAGAGATATTATGAAAGTTTAAATTAACAAGCCTTGGCAACAGATTGAGTTTGAGGGTAAGAGAGAGTGAGGGGTTAAAGATGATGCCTAGGTTGTTGACCTGGGTGGCTAGGAGGATGATGGTACCATTGGCAGTAACGAGACATATAGAGAGGAGAAAAGAGCAGACATGCTAAAGGATGGACTCTTCAGAGACACTTACATTTAAGTAGCAGAATAATAAAGAACTTGAAAAGTATAGGCCACTAGTAAACCTTGGAGAAAGTCGTTCGAGAGTGATGGAGATAAAAGCTAGATTGTAAAGGGTTGAGGGAGGGGGCAGCTAGGTGGCTCAGTGGATAGAGCACTGACCCTGGAGTCAGGAGGACCTGAGTTCAAATCCAGCCTCAGACACTTAACACTTACTGTGTGACCCTAGGCAAGTCACTTAACCCCAATTGCCTCACCAAAAAGAAAAGTAAAGGGTTGAGGGGTCCATGGGTGGTTAGGAAGCTAAGGCTGTGGGAGCCTTCTGAAGCTGGAGGGAAGCTGGTGTTATAAGCCCATAAGAGGCAGCATGGAAGACCCTTTCCCCCAAGATGGTGCTGAAGGTGAAGAAGGAAGGTGTTGTCTCCCCTGAGACAGAAGCTTCTTGGCCTCAAAGGCCAAAAAGGCAGTATAGAAGGGTGATCATAGCCATAGAAAGAATATCTGAATGTCCTCCAATTTCTAAGACCCTTAGGCTTTGACGTTAGCTTACACACCCTCAGAAAAGGGCCCCCAGGAGAAACATCATCAAGTTTCCACCATGACAATAGGAGGAGATGTAAACATTAAGGAAAGTTCACCACTCCCCATTCCTACTGTTGAAGGATTAGAGGAGACCTGAGCATTTTCATAGGCTGAGGGTGAAGTCAATAATTAGAAAGATTGATAATGCAGGAGACACGGTGGCGGGGGGGGGGGGGGAGGAGAGAGAGGGAGAGAGAGAGGAAGATAGGGAGGGAGGAAGGAAGGAAGGGAGGGAGGGAGAGAGAGAGAGAGAGAGAGAGAGAGAGAGAGAGAGAGAGAGAGAGAGAGAGTGAGAGTGAGGGAGTGAGTTGTAGGAGGGCATCAAGGACATGAGAAGAGGGGTTGATTTTGGCCATCAAGAAGGGCCACCTCTTCCTCCAAAACCAGAGGGAAGGAGAAGGAGATGGTGGAGGATTCGGAATTGAGAGGAATGAATAGAGATTATAGAGATCTTTGACCTTTTCAGCCTTTTGCCTTGATCATCCCAGGTTGGGAGGATTGTTTTCAGTTTGGGGTATTACATTTTAGGAAAGACCTGGGCAGCCTGTAGGGTGTTAAAACGAGGATGACCAAGGTGGTGAGAGGACTGGAAGCTGGACCTCACCACAATCAGCTGAAGGAGCTGGTGCTGTTTAACTGGTAGAAGAGAATCTGGTAACTGACTCCAAGTACCTCAAGGTTTCCAAGTGCATGAGGGATTAGGCTTGTCTGTCTGGCTTGCTTCTAGCATCCCTGCCTCCTCACTCACACTTGCCTCATGTATCTAATCTCTTGCCAAGTCTTATTGTTTCTACTTTCCCAATACCTCTCATGTATACCCTTCTTTCCAACTAGCTTTCCAAGAGCTGCCTCTGTGGTGCAGGCTGTCCTTACCTTATGCCTGGATTATGGCAATAGCCTGCTGGTTGGTCTCTCTTCCTTATGTCTCTCCCCACTCCAATTCATCCTCCATTTAGCTGCCCAAGGGATTTTCCAAAAACAAAATGCAATTCCAACTATGTCATCCCCTTCCACCACTCAACAAACTCCAGTGGCTCCCTATTACCTCTAGGATTAAATATAAAAATCAGGTGATGATTTTATAAATAATTTTACAAAATCTTGTTTGGCTTTTTGGCTTCAAAGCCTTTTACAACCTGGTCCCTCCTTACCTTTCATCTTCTTATGTGTTATTTCTCCGCTGTGTTTTGTGAACGAGTGACACTTGAAGTTCCCTGAAGATGACACCCCATTGCCAAGTCTGTGCCTTTTCACTGACTGTCCTCCATGCCTAGAATGCTCTCTCTCTGGATTTCCTGGCTTTTTTCAAGATTCAGCTCAGAAAAACTTGTTCTTATTCAGTCATTTCAGTCATATCCAACCTTTCGTGACCCCTTTTGGGGTTTTCTTCACAAAGATACTAGAGTGGTTTGCCATTTCCTTCTCCAGCTCATTTTACAGATGAGGAAACTGAGGTAAACAGGGTGAAGTGACTTGCTCAGGGTCACACAGCTAGTAAGAGTTTGAGGCTAGATTTAGAACTCAGGTTTTCCTGACTCCAGGACCAGTACTCTATCCATTATGCCACCTAGCTGCCCATCAAGAACCCTACCTTCTGTAAGGGTCTTTTTCCAGTGTCCCCCTCCCTCCCCACCATCCTGCAGTACTAATGGTTTATCTCTGAGATTATTTTCTATTCGCTCTCTATGTAGCTTTTGGGGTGGGGTGGGGCAATGAGGGTTAAGTGACTTGCCCAGGGTCTCACAACTATTAAGTGTCAAGTGTCTGAGTCCAGATTTGAACTCAGGTCCTCCTGAATCCAGGGCCAGTGCTTTATCCACTATGCCACCTAGCTGTTCCTGCTCTCTATGTATCTTGTATGTGCATGGTTGTTCACATGTTTTCTCCCTTATTAGAATGTGAACTCCTTGAGGCAGGGACCATATTCATGCTTTTCTTTGTATCTCCAGGGCTTAGCACAGTATGTGGCACATAGTAAGAAAGTAACACATGTTCGTTGATTGAAGGACAGCTTAGGTGCTGCCTCCTACATGAAGCCTGGAAATGTTTTTTTAATTACTTTCTTTATTCACAGTATGTATGGGTGTATATGATCTGTCTGCCGCTGTGTTTTAAAGATTGTTTTGTTTTGCTTTCCGAGAACCTAGCACAATTCCATAGATAGATAGATATACATCAAGTAAGGAAGGGAGCTCTCCATTCCTGAAGGTCTACAAGCAGAGATTCAATAATCATTCACTTGCCAGGCATAGTTGCTTCGTGCTTTAAGTGGGAATTGGACTGGATGTCTAAGCTCTCTGTAATCCTGTAAATCTTGGGCTGTGGCCGCAGACCTCCTTTGCCCAGTGGGAGGGTAACTCCCACAGGGTCTCAACCTGCACAACCTGGGCTTTCCATATCATTTAGGGAAGGAAGTCCAAGGTCCCCCATAACGTCAGATCTTCCTGCTGCTTGAGGTACAAAAACTTGATACCTAAACGCTGCATTCCATTTTGTGGTGGTGGATTTGGGAACACAGAAGTCCAACGTAAGGAGACAAGTCATTTGGGACATTTTTTTAAAGGAGTTTCATAAGTTGATATTTAAATAAATCTAAATTTAGCGTACTTGTAAAAAAGACTTGTGATGCTTTTATAACTAGGGCTTGTGGCTATAGTTGCTGGGGCAGGCAGAGGGAAGGGAACAGGCTTTTGGAAACTGCCCCTTCTTGCTTCCCCAAGGCTGCTCCATTCTTGTAACAACTACAAAAACAGCAAAGGATGCTTACATAACCCTTTCAACTTTGCAAAATGCTTTCCATTTGGTTTTGTTTGATCCCCACCGCCGCAGCTCTGTGAGGCATGTGATTTTTCAATCCCCATATTGTAGATAAGGAAAATGAGGCTGAGACACATTAATAAGATATTATTATGCCCACCGTCTGTAATGAGATTCAAACCCAGGACTTCCTGATTCTAAGTTCCAAAGTCTGTCCACTTACTGGGCTGGGCATAGAAGCTATCTGCAGCCACTTCCCTCCCCATCCCTCCATGGCTCATCTTACGCCACTTCTTACATGCGTGACCCTTTGCTGAGGAGTCTACAGGAGCTGGAGGCTTGGCATCAGGGTGAGTCCATGCTCATATTAGAGAGAGAAGACACAGCACAGGCATTGCTGCTGCTGGTGGACACTCATCCCACCTTTGCAGGCCAAAGAAATACATTATTGTTACAAATGGATTTCTTATGGGTTTTCATCTACACAAGGAGGTGGCACGTTTTCTCACGGAATATATATCGTGTTGGATTTCTTCCACAGAGACCAGACAGGAGGTTATTTCAAGAGGTGACTAACCTTCTGGTGAAAGAACTAGGATATCTCCCTTGAATGTAACAATAATAATAATAATGATGGTGAATAACAAATAATAGCACCTTCCAGTGGCATTTGACTTTTCAAGAGTTTTTACATCCATTAGTTGGGTGGCATGGGCTGATGGTGGAGGACCATCTCAGGCTGTGCTTGTGTGGGCGTATTCTTTGGGAAATAGTCTCCGATGTTAAACTCTCCTTTTACTTAGAGTCTTCTGTGGGATTAGAGTTTTTAGCCCTGAAAACATATCTTGGAGATCAATTAGTCCAGTCCTCTTATTTTATAAGGGAGGAAAGCTGAGTCCTCAAGGGTTACAGAGTCAGAATACTCACTCAGGTCCTCTGATTCCAAAATCCAAAAAGGGTACTTATGGCCACACCACACTGCCTTTCAGAAGGAGGGCTGCTTTTTCAGAGTTACACGGTTTAACCACCCTATCTATTTGTTTTGTGTTGATGGGCAATGAGGGTTAAATGACTTGCCCAGGGTCACACAGCTAGTAAGTGTTAAGTGTCTGAGGTCTGATTTGAATTCAGGTCCTCCTGAATCCAGGGCCAGTGCTTTATCCACTATGCCACCTAACTGCCCCCTCACCATATCTATTTGGATAAGATAGCATAAATATGGAAGGGATTGAGGAGCTCTCCCTAGGCACATTCGTGCCTTTGCCAGTTATTGGGCCATTTCTCCCAGAATATACCACTCAGGCTCTGGAGCGGAGTTTTGGAGCCCAATAGATACAACTACTGCACTCAGCCTGTGCCTTTCCTGTGGCCAATCTGAGAAGTAATTGCCAAGATGGGCCGGGAAGGCCCTAGCTCACAGTAACGAAAGGAGGCGGCTAGCTGCTACGTCTGCCTGCTTCTGGGGCCCATAGCAAGTCAACTTCAAAGTCTGTCTGTAATAGAGCCTCATTCTCCAGAGGGAGCAAGAGTTTCTGGAGAAGCTAGGCCCAATTCTAAGAGCTCATCTCATTTTATGTTCTGCTTGACTGGCAACAGAAGTTTGTGTTTTCTGAAAAATATCTTATGTTTCCATAGACTTACTTCCTTAAGTGCTATGAAAAGCACTTCCATAATAGTACCTACTTCCATGCTAGATATATTGCTGGACTTGAAATCAATAAGGATCTGAGTTCAAATCTATCATCAAACAGGTATGAAAAAGGGTCATCTTCAAGAGGGCCCTGTGGTGTCAGTAGGGCGATGATTAACAAACATCCCTATTTTAGAGATGAGAAAACTGACTCAAGAGGAACAGTAACTTGACCACATTCAGACAGTTAGCAACAGATCTGAGCTCTGAGCCCAGGTGGCCTGACTAAGCCTGGTGACCTTTTCATTAGACCAGATTGCATCTCTTAGCTGTGTGTCGTGGAGGGCAGGAGGCCATGGTACAATGGAAATGGCTTGTTGTAGACTAGTAGCCACTTCTGGGGGGTTCCTGGAGACAAAGGAGGTCGGGAAGTGGAGCTATTGTTGGAAATTAGAGAAAGATTCAATTTATCCAACTTTCTGCCATTGAATCATGGATTTAGAGCTGGAAATGATCTCTGAGGGCATCTAGTTTTTTACAGATGTGGAAACTGAGAACCAGAGGTTTTAGTGCTATGCCCAGGGTCACATATGTTTGAAGAAGGATTTGAACTCAGATCCTTCCTGACTCCACATCCAGTGACGTGACTCCTGCAACAGCTAGCTGCATTATGGTATATTTTCAAATCTTCCTTCAGTTGAGGAAGGTGACAGAAGGGAATTGGGTTCTGGGGAAAGAAGGCAGGCACTTGGATGAGGATGTAAAGGAATCACTTGTGTTCCTTCCCCTATTCCTTAAACCTCCCTTCAAGGCTGTTTTCCATTTCTCCCACTCCCTTTCCCTAGAATTTGGTAAAATTCTGTTAAGATAGTGACTATTTTTCTCCTACTGCCTACAAAATGTAACATTGGACTCTCTTTGTTCTGTGGGCAACTTTAAAGCCTGGATTCTTTAAATTAAAATTAAATTTTAAAGCCTGGGTAAGGGCAGAGTGGGATAACCTCTGTCCAGAAAGGAGGCCAAGGAAATTCACAGGGAGAAGATTTCAGTGACAGCGCTGCTAGGAGAAGACAGGGACAGTGCTGGAGAGGCAGGTCATTGTTGCTCTCTGCTCCTGCTTTGCCAAAGCATCCACTACCCATCCGGTGCTTTGGCTGATGTTTGAAGGTTTCAGGAGCATAAATGAGAACTGCCTAATGTTGGATTGGTAAAGAGGACTTCTATTAGAGAGCACAGACTTTTGGAAAGAATGAATTTGGCTATGAAAATGAAGTCAGAGAAGAAAGAGAAGAGAGCAACAATTACTGCTGGGCTTTGAGAGGGATGAGGAACTTAGACAAGACAGTCTGCATTTTATACAGCAAATCCTAAAAGGGGATCCCATTTGGGAGTACACAGGAATGGAGCAGTGGTGGTCATTAGATTGTGAGCTTGAGGGAAGGGACTGTCTTTTGCCTTTCTTTTTATGCCCAGTGATTGGCAGCACCATGCCTGGCACAGAGTAGGAACTTAAGAAATGCTTATTGACTGACTGACTGACTGACTGACTGACTGACTACTGGAGAGAGTAAAGGTGGAAGGGTACAGGCCACTTAGGCTCCAAAGCCAAGGGGAACTTATAAATTTGGTTCAATTCTCTATATATTTGAGAAACGAGGTCTTTATCAGAGAAACGTGCTAATAATTTCCTCCTTACCCCCAAATTCCCTGCTTTCCTTCTAATCTTGGTTGCATTGGTTTTGTTTGTGCAAAACCTTTTAAATTTAATGTAATGAAAATTATACATTTTGCATCCTGTAATGCTCCAGATCTTGTTTGATCATAAATTCCTCCCTTATACATAGATCTGACAGGTAAATATTCTATGCTTTCCTAATATGTTTATGATATTACTCTTTATATTTAAATCACCCATTTTGACCTTATCTTGGTATACAGTTTGAGAGGCTGAGAGACCCAGACTATTGTACTATGAATTGCCCAGCATGGGAGGAGGTTGGGATGTCTTGAGATCCATTCCCCAAGGAAATGATAACCATAGGGGAAGAAGTCAGAAAATGAATGATAGGGGAAAATAAGCGGGGGGCGGGGGGGGGGAAGACTGAAATTACCAAAGATTTCAGGAAGAAAGATATTGAATATAAGCCAAACAATTGATAGGGAAAATATTAAACGCAAAAGGAAATATGTCCCATGACCTAGTAAAAGGGTTCAAGCATCTATGAATAGATCCCACAAAATAAGGGAAAATGATCCAAGACTTAATGAAACAGAGGACTTTGTGGAAAGTGAATAGAACCTGGAACCACAACACCCTGTTCCTTAGTGGCTCAAAAGAAAAAAATGAGAATTATGATTGCAGAATTTTTGGCCTGCACAGAAAAAATAATGGGCAGAAGAGATAAACAAGAACCTCCAATGGCAAGTCTCACCAAAGAAACAAAAGAGAGAATAATAGACTGGGATTGCAAATATATACAAGTGAAGGAAAATCCAGAAGAAGAGAAGCAACCCCCCCCTCCAAACTCAATAACATTAAAAGAAAATATGTTTGTTATGCAAACAAAACATACTGATCTTGAAGACAGGATGTGTAAAGACAACTTAAGGATCATAGGTCTTCCAGAAGAACATAGCAGGACAAAACAACCTTAACACTGTCATGTAAGAGATAATGAAAAGAAATAACTGCATAGAACTTCTGAACATGGAAAATGAAATGCCAATTCAAAGAATTCACACACTTCCAGAAAAAAACAACCTAAGGCTGCAAACCCCAGAACACATAATGGTTAGCTTTAACAATTCAATTCAGAAACACATGTACTGCAAGAGATCATGAGAAATACCTTCAAATACAAAGGAAAGAAAATTTGAATAACCCCAAACTATTTTTCACCCATGAGAAAACTTAAGAGAAAATGGAATAATGTCATCTGAATAGCAATGGTGCTCAAGATACACCCCAGAGTGACCTACTCTACAAATCTGAGCTTAGCCACACATGATGAAAGATGGATGTTCAACAATAAAGAGGCATTTGAAACATTTTTAGAAAGAAAACTAGAATCAAAGAGATTATTTGCTTCTTAAATACTCCAAACAACTGAGATACAGGAAGATTGAACAAATGCATCAGCTAAGAACAGAAATAGTAAGAGCGTGACAGCAGAGACCAGTAAGAAACTTTGTTCTAAATGGATACAAGGAGATGGGAATGAAGGTGGAAGTCTGGTTCAAGTGACAGTGAAGAGGCAGACATGGGACATTATGGACAGAACCTGGAGATAGCCTTTACTTTTTTGTGGAATTACATTACAAGAGAGGAGGCTGAATGAAAGGGAAAGGAGAGCCATGGAAGAGGATTATGTAGTGTCCTGGGGTCAAATCATTCCAAATAATAAAAAACGCATAAAATATCTGGGGATCTACTTCCTAAAACAAACAAAAGAGTCAGATGAAGAACTATTAGAGGACACCCCCAACTCATCCCCTTGGGGAGGTGGGAGGCCCACGTATTACACAATGCACATGTTTTTGGACTTTTTCAATATGTTGATCAGTTATGCTGATTTTTTTCTTTAAAAAATACTATTTGTGATATGGGATGGCTTTCTGGAAGGGAAAATGAGGGGAATATTTCGGATAACTATGATGATATAATTAAATAGAGAAGATAGATTTGTGGAGCGAGGTATTAATGTTGTAATACACCTATATACTGTATATGTACTATTATTATTATTATTAATTGTTTTTGTTTTTGTTTTTTGCGGGGCAATGGAGGTTAAGTGACTTGCCCAGGGTCACACAGCTAGTATGTGTCAAGTGTCTGAGGCCGGAACTCAGGTCCTCCTGACTTCAGGGCCAGTGCTTTATCCACTGCACCACCTAGTTGCCCCCTGTACTAAATATTATTGTCAGATGACTTCTAGGTCCTAAGGTGTTCTACGTCTTGGGTGAGAAAGGTAGAGTCTTCCATTCTAGGCACTGAGTAGGTTTTTAGGTAGGTTTCACAGGGAGACCATTTTGATGGTGGGTTTGGTAGAGAGGATTGGTTCTTTTCCACTGCCCTCAGACCATACCTTGTGGGACATCAAACTTGCCCAGGGTCATCCAGTCAGTATACATCAGAGGCAGGATTTCAACCTATGTCTCCTAACTCCAATTTCAGTTTTTCCTAGGATACCATGCTGCTTCTGGGCAGCTAGGTGGCACAGTGGATACAAGACTGGACCTGGAGCCAGAAAGACCTGAGTTGAAATTTGGACTCAAATATTTACTAGCTGTGTGGTCCTGGACAAGTCACTTAACTGATACTTCCCTCAGTTTCCTCATCTGTAAAATGGAAATAATAATAGCATCTACCTCCTAGGTTTGTTGTATGAATCAAATAAAGTAATGATAATGATAGTATATTATTATCATTATTTATTTTTTATCATTACTACTACTACTACTACTTCTACTTCTATTACTACTACCACTACTATTGCTGCTGCTGCTGCCACCACCACCACCACCACCACCACTACTACTAAGTCTACTACTACTACTGCTGCTGCTGCTGCTGCTGCTGCTACTGCTACTGCTGCTGCTGCTGCTACTACTACTACTACTGCTGCTGCTACTGCCACTACTTCTGCTGCTACTACTCCTCTCACTTCTCCTTCTCCTTTTCCTCCTCCTCCTCTTCCTCCATCTAGGACAGCTAGGTAGAGCCATAGATAGAGCGCCCAGCCTGGAATTGGGAATACTCATCTCTCTGAGTTCCAATCCAGCCTCAGACACTTACTAACTGTATAATTCTGGGCAAATCACAAGTCACTTGCCTCAGTTTCCTCATCTGTAAAATGAACTGGAAAAGAAAATGGAAACCATTCCAGTATCTTTGCCAAAAAGCCTCAAGTGCAGTCACAAAGTAGACATGACTGAAATAACTGAACAACAACAGCAGCTAAGACTGGCCCTTCTAAGAAATCCGTGAACTTGGGAGGCATGTCTTTATGACCTACTAATGTCATTATCTATAATCTGGGAAATGTATTATAGGACATAGAGTGATGTCCTAGGCCAAAGGGGTAGAGTCCAATGGAGTAAAAGTAGCCATGCATGTCCTATAGAACAGGAAGTGGGTAGACAATTCTTTAGAGTGGTGTTATTCCGAAATTCTGTATTTATTTGATTACATCCCACTGCCCCCCTGCTCCCACTTCTTTCTTAATTAGATACTGAGTGATTTCTTGCCTTCTACTACCTTTCTCTGTCGACACCTTCAGGTCAGTTATAATGGTGAAGACACATTCTACCCACTTGTTAACCACTTAAATTGTTGCTACTGCTGTGCCCAGCAGTGGGTTAGTGAGTGGAGTGTTGAGGTCAAGGGAGACTGAGGTAAATCCTGTTTCTGATACTCACTGGCTGTCTAAATAGCTTGGTGAGTTCCTCTTAGCACTTCCATTTTGGAGAAGAGCTTACACCAGCCAACATTCACTCCCCACCTAGTTATAGCTTCTGACTTTCTGGACTTCCACAATGTTGTGTCACCACACAGTCTCACCATAGGACTTTCCCCAGAGCCTGGGGTCTCTTCACCCTAGAACATCCTTCTGCCATGGTGGCCTCTTCTCCTATCGGTGAGTTCCATCCAAGGCTTCCACTTTGGGGAAGGGTTCAGGTCAGCTAACCTTTATTTCCATAACAGAAATGCTTCTGACTTTCTGGACTCTTATGCTATGCTCCTAGTCATATACCTTCACCTCTCTCTACCTTTCTTCCCTTTCTTCCTCCTCTTTCCCCACTTTGAGGGCAAGACTCTCTTTCTGTTTGCTTCTAGTTTTATCCATAGTACTAAGTTCAGTGCCTCAACTATAGTAAACACTTAAGAAATGCTTGTAGCCTTGACTGCCTGCCTATGTGACCTCGAGCAAGAAACTTAACCTCTTTGAGCCTCAGTTTCCTCATGTGTACAATGAAGATAATAACTTTAGTACCTACTTCACAGGAGACCCAAAGGAAATATTACTTGTAAAAGTTCTTTGCATTTGGGGAGACAGCATGATGGGATGGAGGCAATTAAGACTTTGGTTGAAATCCTGCCTGCCTGTGATACTTACTAGCTATGTGACTATGGGCAAGTTTCTTAAAGTCTTTGAGCTTCAGTTTCTCCATCTACAAAATATGGATAATAATATTTGTATACTACTTAACTGGGTTGTTGAAAGGGAGGCTCTTTATTGTTTTTTAAATTTTTATTTTCAATTCAATATATTTCCACATTTGCCATGTTGGAAAGAAAGGAAGAAAGGAAGGAAGGAAGGTAGGAAGGAAGAAAAAGAAAAAAGAAAGAAAGAGAAAGAAAGAAAATATGTTTTAATCAGTCCTCTAGGGTAGTAGATAGCATTTTTCATTTTAAGTCTTTTGGATTTGTCACAGATTATTGTATTATCAGAGTTGCTAAATCTTTCAGATTTTATTATTATTGCAATTGTGTGATCACAGTGTATATCATTCTCACAGTTTTCCTCACTTTGCTTTGCATCAGTTCATATAAATCTTCCCAGATTTTTCCTGAAACCCTCCCCATCATTTCTTATAGCACAACAGTATTATATCACAATTATATATAATAACTCATTCAGCCATTTCCCAGTTGTCAGGAATTCTTACCACTTCCAATTTTTTGCAACAGCAAAAAGAGCTGCTATAAATGTTTTTGTACATATGGACTCTTTTCCTTATTAATCTCCTTGGATTATAGTGGTATTGTTGGGTCAAAGGGTCAGCAGTTCTATAGCCCTTTGTGCATGATTCCAAATTGTTCTCTAATGATTGGACTAGTTTACAATTCCACCAAAAGTGCATGAGTGTACCTGTTTTCCCACATCCCCTGCAGTTTTTATCCTTTCCTTTTTCTGTTATATTAGCCAATCTGCTGGGTTGGAGGTGGAACTTCAGAGTTGCTTTAATTTGTATTGCTTTAATTACTACTTATTTAGAGCATATTTTATATGAACATTGATTATTTTGATTTCTTCTGAAAACTAAGAAAAGCTCTTTCTAAATTCTAAAGCAATATAGAAATATAAATTATTATATTATTGATTTCAGTGAGGTATATTTCGAGGGGTGCTAAAAAGAATCCTCTCTAACCAAAATTATGTCACTCTATAGATTAAGGGTGTAGGGGGCAGCTAGGTGGCACAGTGAATAGAGCACTGGCCCTGGATTTAGGACGACCTGAGTTCAAATCCATCCTCAGACACTTGACACTTACTAGCTGTGTGACCCTGGGCAAGTCACTTAACCCTTATTTCACCACAAAAACAAAAAAAAACCACCCCAAAACAAAACCAAAAAAACATAATAACATAGATTATGGGTGTGATCTAATTAAATTAAACTCATAATGGGGAACAATTTAAGGAAAAATGATGGGACATTGTCTAGCTAGGCCTAAAGTCCAACAGAGTGATCTTGTCTTTTTCTTAAATCTTTTCCTTTTGGCAGAAGTGTCAATAAACAGTGAGATGACCAAAGAGCAGGCAAGATAAATATCAGAATGGAAGAAAAACAATGGTTAGAGTCATCTACAAGATGTGGAACAAAAAACCTGAAAAATAGAGATATTTTATGCTGTTTCATACATTTCTGTAAAACAGTGTGCATGTATATGTGAATGTGTGTGAAAAATCAAAATATTATAAAATGAATCATCTTTTAAATGCCAAAGGGGAAGTTATGTTTTAAAGGAATCCTGTGGTGAATCCTTTTTATAAAACTAACAATAATAATAATAATAAAGTGAATCATCACCCTTCCTATTTTATAGTTCAAGAATTTAGATTTTTATGATTCAATTCAAAAAGTATTTTTAAGCATGTGGCATGCATTGAGGGCAAACTTCTTTAGAGCAAGGCAAGCGTGAAAATGCTGGAGGAGGTAAAATTTTTCTTATATGTATCTCAGGGGTTCCCATCATTTCTGACTGCTAGGGTACTCTAAGCTCTGATAGAGATGTACCTGAGAGCATAGGGAGGCCTCCTATTAAGAATGCAGCTATTACTGATCTTGTGACATAGTCATCATTGCCAAGACCTTCAATACATGAGCTGAGAACTCAGGCAGTTTACAGTCCTGACTGATGCACAAAACTTCCTTAAGGAGAGAGATGGCATAGGACACCAGAAGCAGGGACACACAGGGAAGGATACCTGAGAACACCAGATTCCCTACAGCAACACTGTGCCACCATCAAAAGGTCTCACCAGTGTCTTTTGTTCTCTCTCCTTCTGAGACAATCAACTGTAGTATAAAGGTCAGTTTAGAAGCATAAATCCGTAAGCCTGGATTTTCCCTACTTTTCTGTACTGCCTGCAGACAGCCTTAGGGTGATGCCCTTGTTCACTCTATACTCAATAGCTGCTACTGTCTTGTTTCTATAATTCAGCCATCCCGCTTCCCTGATTATGGTAGTCTTGTAGAGTGAGTGGGGCATTACAGATATGGGGGCCATGCATGAAGATGTAGAAGATGCAGAGCCTGTTATATGCAAATGAATGATGGGGTTTCAACTGGTAACCAAGTGTGGACTTTGTATCAACCACCCTACTAAGTGCTGGGAAGGGGCTGAGGCATCAGAAACATAGCAAGAAAGCATTTGAAGCACCGGCTCTGGATTCAGGAGGACCTGAGTTCAAATCTGGCTTCAGACACTTGATACATACTAGCTGTGTGACCCTGGGCAAGTCACTTAACCCTCATTGTCCTGCAAAAAAAAAAAAGGCATTTGAGAGTTTGAGGGGGCCTTATAGAATAATAACTAGGCCTTGCACTTACATAGTATGTTAGGATTTCTGGCATTCCTGGCTATCTACTACCCTAGAGGACTGACTAAAACATATTTTCTTTCTTTCTTTCTTTTTTCTTTTTCTTCCTTCCTACCTTCCTTCCTTCCTTTCTTCCTTTCTTTCCAACATGGCAAATGTGGAAATATATTGAATTGAAAATAAAAATTTAAAAAACAATAAAGAGCCTCCCTTTCAACAACCCAGTTAAGTAGTATACAAATATTATTATCCATATTTTATAGATGGAGAAACTGAAGCTCAAAGACTTTAAGAAACTTGCCCATAGTCACATAGCTAGTAAGTATCACAGTATCACAAGCTGGGAAGGGACCATGGAGATAATTTAGTATGACTCCTTCATTTTGCAAATAAGGAAACTGAGGCCCAGAAAGGTGGGTTGACTTGCATAAGGTTGTATAGACAGAGGCAAGATTTAAATCCAGTTTCTGTGGTTCTAGAGCCAGATTTTTTTCACCATACTATCAAGTTTTCAAAGCATTTTCTCATATGTTTACTGACTTTTAATCCGTATAGAAAATCTGCAAGGAAGGCATGGAAGATATTTTTGTTCCCATTTTATAGATGAGCAAATTTAGGCTCTGAGGACTTAAAATGTCTGGCCAAAGGGGGCAGTTAGGTGGCGCAGTGGATAAAGCACTGGCCTTCGATTCAGGAGGACCTGAGTTCAAATCCAGCCTCAGACACTTGACACTAGCTGTGTGACCCTGGGCAAGTCACTTAACCCTCATTGCCCTGCAAAACAAAACAAAGAAACAAAAGCAAAATGTCTGGCCAGGGTCTTTCTATTACAGCGAAGTGGAAATCACATTGAACTTGGAAAAAAGATCCCTGGGTTCTCCTCCCAGCTCTGCCCCTGGGTCCACTGTGTGAACTTTGGCACGTCCTTTACCTCTCAAGATCCCCAGGTTTCCTCATCTATAAAAGGAGTGTGCTGCTCCTTTCAGTTCCGACATTCTGTGATTCTGATCTATGAGCCAGGACACCAACTGGAGTCTTGTGATTCCCAATCCACTGTTCTTATCATCAGACGATGCTGCCTCTTAGTGGCTACCTTTTAGGTCAACCCCTCTGTTATAAAAGCAAGACAACTGACACACATTGAAATTAAGTGACTTGTCTAAGACCACAGAGCTGGTTAGTGTTGGGGCCTGAACTAGAACCTAGGTCCTCCCCGCCCCACTCCCAACTCCAGTGTTCTCTTCTTCTAAGACTCTGGCTTCCTCCTCAAGAAATGTGCAGAATATTTGGAGGGATAAGCAAGATGAAAAGACAGGAATCGGTTAAAGGAAAACCAAAGCTAGCAGTTAAAGCAATGCCAAACCTTGTTGCTTAGGCAGTAATTAACAGAGGAGTTCAGAAAAGGGATAGCTCAGTGGGCCGGCATTGAGCACAGTTTTTTGGATGGTTTCAGAATATCACCAGGCCCATAAAAATACCCACTGGGCCCGCCCACATGAGAGCTGACTTTGCTTCTACCATCTACAAATCTCACTAATGATAATTGCTCACATTTCTATAAACTTTAAGGTTTGCAGAATGCTTTTACATATCTTGTCTGCTTTAATCCTCATGACAACTGTATGAGGCAAGTACTGCGGTTTTTTACCCCATTTTATGGACTGAAGAAACCAAAACTCAGGGAGTGTAAGTGATTTACTTATTAGGGTCATGCAGCTCATAAATGACTGAGGCTAGATTTGAACCCAAGTCTTCCTAAATTCAAGCCAAGTGCTTCATCCACTGACTCATGCTGCCTCTCATCATTATAATACCCTGCTTCCTGCCCATAGTCTGGGAAGGGAACCATGTGTCAGGCACTGTGTTAAACACTTTATAAATATTTTCTAATTTGATCTTCACAACAACCCAGGGAGGCAGGTCACACAGCTAGTATCTGAGGTCGGATTTGAATTTTTGTCTTCCTGACTCTAGGTCCAGTAATCCATCCACTGAGTCACTTAGCTGAAAGGGAAGGTTAGTCCAGGCAAAGGAAATGATCAAGTACTTATTATGTGGTAGGCCCTGTATTAAGCCTGAGGTATACAAATAAAAGCAAAAAGAAAGAGAAAAGAAGGAAGAAAAAGAAGGAAAGAAGGAAGGAAGGAAGAAAAAGAAGGAAGGAGAAGGAAGGAAGGTAGGAAGAAAAAGAAGGAAGGAAGAAAAGAAAAAAAAACAAAAGGAATCTCTGCCATCAAGAAGCTTATATTTCTAAAGAAAGAGGACAGCAAAACACTTAAAAGAGAGCTCCAAGGGAGTGGGGGGAGGGGGAAAGTGCCTGCCCCAGAGGTAAGGTGGCCAAGTCTGTGCAGTCAGAGCACAGCTGAGAGGGAAAGGAAGCATGACCATCCAAAATGGCGGCCCTGGGAAGAACTCACCAATGGGAGAAGAGGGTCAAAGCAGTGGAGGTCTGTTCCAGAATGAGTAAGGCAGCTGAGTCATGGTGGAGGAAACCCTGAGAGTCAGAAATGTAGCTGGGAATGTTGGGATGTGTTTATTTTCTCTTTTATATGTTTGCTACCTGAATGATTCTTGATTCAACAACAAAGCCTCACAGAAGCTACTACTATAAATAAGCCAAGGTCAGTCTTCTTGGTCTGTGATGTGAAAAGATCACCAACCCAGGAGAGTTTCTGAGCTGTCTTATCTTCACTCAGTTGTTAAACATCTGCTGCATCCTAGTCACTGTATAAAGTGTAATGGGGAGGGGGATACAAAGAGGAATGAGACAGTCACCACCTTAGTGGAATTTAAAATCTACTAACGGAGAAAAGATATATACACAAAGAATGATAATAATGTTAATAACAATAAGATATAAAAACAGCTAGCATTTCTTTGGGGTGTCCCAAAAGTCTTAGTACAGTTTGAAGCTTTAGATGCTTTAAAAGCTTCAAACTGTACTAAGACTTTTGGGACACCCTATTTAGTGCTTTAAGGCTTGCAAAGTGCCTTTTGGATATGATCTCATTTGTTTCCTTACAGGGGGATGATGTTATTATCCCTGCTTTGCAGATAAGGAAAGAGAAGCAGACAGAAGTTAAGTGGGTCACACAGCTACTGTGTCTGAGGCAGGCTTTGAACTCCGGTCCTTTTGACTCTAAGTTCAGCGCTCTCTATCTATAATGCCAGCTAGCTGCTTACAAGCTATTATAGGAAAGCCAGAATATGATCAATGGGAGAAGCAAAGGAAGTGTTCTTTTAGACCACATGGTAAAGACTACTTCTGTCTGGTTTGGGGGAGGGATCGCAGAATGTTAGGGAGTGTCATTTCAGCTGGGACTCGAAGAAACTAGTAGAATTTGGAGAGGGAGAGACGATAGGCAGGAATATGCCCTGCAGGAGGGCAGAGCATGAGCAAAGGCAAGGAGAGAGGAAAACTTGGGGATAGTCTACCATGAAGAGAGGCGAGCGATGAGGCTGGCAAGATAGATTGGGGCCAGATGTTTGAGAGCCTTGAATGCCAGCCTAAGAAGTTTGGACTTCAGACTTTATTCTGTAGATGGCAAGGAACAGTTGGAGATTTTTGAGCAGAGGAATGATGTAATCAGATTTGTGCTTTATAGAAAACTTAATTTGACAGCAGCATGTAGGATGGATTGGAGTCAGGGAAAGCCTGGAGGTGGAAAAGTCAGTTAGAAAGCTATTGTAATAATCCAGGGGAGTGGCAATGAGGGCATGAAAAGGAAGAATGGATTTGAGAATTTGTCATTATTCACGGGGCTAGACTACTCTGGGAGTGGGAGTGGGAGGGGTTCCTGGGTCAGTTTATATGGATGAGTCCGAGGTCAGAGGTCATCTGGTCCTGTTGGAAGCCTCCTGGAATTTGTGATGTCACAAGAGGGAAATGCAGGGTGCTTCCCATACATTGTGTTGGACGCGGTGCAATCCTCACCATAGATCAGACTTTTCCACTTGCATTCTGAGCACGTCAGAGTACAGTGGGCTTAATGGATAAAGCCATTGCAAATGATCTAATTAATCCAGGAGACTGCTGTTTCATTACAGAGGCTTCGAGCTCCCCCAAGCTCATGCAGCTAAGAGTTATTGTCCTCAACTCCTCCTTGCTCTGGCATTGGCATAGCTAATGTACTACCTGAAGATTCAAAGGCTTTTAATAAGACAATCCAAAACCCTATGAATGTTTACTGCCTCTCAGCCCCTCAGGATCTCGAGTGCAGGGAGGATCAGAACTGAAAGCTAATTGGTTTTGGCCCAAATCTTCTTTCTGCTTTGTCCCAGTTACTCTTTTTTTTTTTTTCCCCTGGATATTATCCCCACATCCTGAATAAAGACTCGTTTGCCCATCAGCAACCGTCTTCTCTTTCCTGATTTGGTACCATGTCCTAGGACTGATTGGGTGACCCAAGTAACAGATTGGAACTTGAGTCACAAGTCAGAGACCCCAATCTCAACTTCTCTGATTTATCCCTCACACAGATACCAAACTGATATTCCTTAGATTTGCCCTCACCATACCCTCACTCAAACATTTTCAATGATTCACACTGCCGCTATACAAAACCCTGATTTTGGCATTTTTCACCTCTCAGTGACTTAGATTTCTAGCTATCTTTCCAGTCTTGTTTTACATTTCTTCTTGTCATACACTCCTTTCCATTTAGTTGAACTGAACTCTTAGTCATTTTCCAGAGACACCAGGTTCTTTTTTGCCTCTGTGAATTCAGTGGATAGAATGTTGGGCTCAGAGTCAGGAAGACCTGAGTTTAGATCTGGCCTCAAGACACTTACTAGCTATGTGACCCTGGGCAAGTCACTTATCTCTGTTTGTCTCAGTTTCCTCATCCATAAAAGGAGATGGAGAAGGAAACAGCAAACCACTCCAGTATCTTTGTCAAGAAAACTCCAAGTGGGGTCATGAAGAGTGAGATACAACTGAAATGACTGAATAGCAGCAGCAACATTCTGAAATATGGCCCCTCCTCCCTCTATCTCTTTTAGAATCACTATCTTCTTTTCAAGCAGAGCTTGGGTGTCACTTATGAAGCCTATCCTAGTGTTCCCCAATGGTTGGTATTCTCCCCCTTCTGAAATTCCTTTATATGGACTTTCTAACTACTTGTCTGTGCTCAAATATTCATTCCCCTAGTAGAATGCAAGTAGGTAGTGCAATAGATAGAGCACCAGGCCTGGAGTCAAAAAGACCTGAGTTCAAATCTGGCCTCAGACACTTACAAGCTGTGTGGCCTTGGGGAAGTCACTTCACTCTATTTGCCTCAGTTTCTCCATCTGTAAAATGTGCTGGAGAAGGAAATGGCAAACCACTCCAGCATCTTTGCCAAGAAACCCCAAATGAGGTCATGAAGAGTCAGTCACAACAAGAATGGAAGTTCTTTAAGAGGAGATACTATAGTGTTTTGTCTTTGTATCCTTGTTTATTATTATTGTTGTTGTTACGGGAGGGGAGGAGTGATGCTGGTTGCCTTTTGGTTGGCATGGGGAACTTCTCTCCTCTAATAGAGATGAATGAGTGCATCTACTTTATTATAACTAGAATTTTTATAGCACTTTTATTGTTATCCTCAGTTTACGGATGAGGAAACTAAACCACAGAGAAGTAACTCAGGTTACTCCCACCTCCAATCCCAGCATTTTATTCACTACATCACCTCCCCACATATTTCTAGCAGCATACTTATCCTCCTAGTGGGCAGCTAGGCAAGTGACTTATTCAGTCATACAAATAGTATGTGTCAGAGGCAGGGTTCGAACCCAGGTCTCCCTGGCCCAAGTCTGGCTCCATATATCATCCTTCCCCTTATCTTGTGTATTGTGATTGGTGGATCTAGTTGAGAAGGGTGGATGTCTGAATTCTTTTACATCTCTGCAAATTTGTGTTATTTTCCTTTTTAGAATGACTTGCTCCCAGGGGAACTCAGTCAGATTATCAGATCCAGAGCTTTGAGACCATCTCATCCAGCCTACCCATTTTTTTTTTCTTTTTTGCGGGGCAATGGGGGTTAAGTGACTTGCCCAGGGTCACACAGCTGGTAAGTGTCGAGTGTCTGAGGCCGGATTTGAACTCAGGTACTCCTGAATCCAGGGCCGGTGCTTTATCCACTGCGCCACCTAGCCGCCCCCAGCCTACCCATTTTGCAGATGAGAATACTGAGGCTTAGAGAGGTGAATGCCCCCAGATCACACATTTATTAAGTGGCAGGGCTGCAGTTCAAAACAATGTCTTCTCACTCCAAGACCAGTGCTCTTTCTCCTACAGATTTACAGGATATCTGTCCTTTGTTTCACATGCTAGCAACCAGTTGACATGGTTGTTTCATTTCTTCAGAGTACATTTTGTTCATGGAGATGGTAGTTTTGCTTGGGGCTATGTAGGTGTTGATATATATTAATTAAGCATCTACCATGGAATATTTATTGCA